>NW_007259741.1:593985-596021 GCF_000164805.1 Carlito syrichta
TTGTGGTCTTGCTTTTCCAGCTTCTTTAGGTGGCTTGTTAGGTTGTGAATTTCTGTCTTCCATTTTCTCATGTGTGTTTGTAGGGATATAAATTCCCCTCTTACTACAGCTTTCAGGGCATCCTAGAGTTTTTGGTAAGATGTTTCTTCATTTTCATTTGTCTCCAGGTATCTTTTGATCCCTGTTTTGATTTCTTCATTGACCCAGGAGTTGTTTAGCATCATGCTGTTTAGTGTCCATGTCTTTGTGGGTTTTGGGGGGACTTTGTTGGTGTCAATGTTTATTTTTATTCCACTGTGGTCCGAGAAGGTGATTGGTAGAATTTCGGTCCTTTTAAATTTGCTTATGCTTGATTTATGACCGAGTATGTGGTCGATCTTAGAATATGTTCCATGTGGTGATGAGTAGAATGTGTATTCTGTGGTCTTTGGATGGAGTGTTCTGTAGGTATCAATTAAGTTCATTTGGTCCAAAGTCACATTGAGGTTCCAGATCTCCTTGCTGATTTTTTTCCTGATGATCTGTCTAGAGTTGTGAGTGGGGTGTTAAAGTTCTCAGTTATGATAGTGTTAGAGTCAATATCTGTCTTTAGTTTTCCAAGAAGTTGCTTTATGAAAGTTGGTGCACCTATGTTGGGTGCATATATGTTTAGGATAGATATTTCTTGCTGATGGATTGAGCCTTTTATCATTATATAGTGGCTTTCTGTATCTTTTTTGATTTTGAATAGCTTGAAGGGTATTTTGTCTGAAATTAAGATCACTACTCCTCCTTTCTTTTGTATTCCGTTTACCTGAAAGTTTGTTTCCCATCTTCTTACTTTGAGTCTGTGATTGTCCTTTCTAGTGAGGTGAGTCTCTTGAAGCCAATAGATTGTTGCTTGATGATATTTTATCCATTTTGCCATTCTATGTCTTTTCAGTGGTGCATTTAGTCCATTCACATTTAGGCTAATAATTGAAATGCAAGAGTTGATCCTTGTCATAAGGTTCTTACAGAGTCGTTCCTGTTTGTTTGTTGTCTTTCTTTGGGTTTTGGAGTTGGTTTATGTGTGTTTTTAATCTTTTACCTGTACTCTTGTGAAGAATGTTGTTGTTCTTTTTTCTTTTTCTTCTCTGTTCAGTACTTTCTTAAGCGTTTCTTGTAGAGGTGGTTTGGTGGCAGTGTAGGTTCTTAGGGATTGGATATCTGGAAAAGATTTCAATTCTCCCTTACTAATGAAGCTTAGTTTGACTGGGTAGGTTATTCTTGTTTGAAATTATTTATCTTTTAGAACTTTGAAGATAGGGCTCCAGGCTCTCCTAGACTGAAGTGTTTTTGTGGATAATTCTGCTGGTATTCTAATTGGTTTTCCCTGGTAGGTAGTCTGGCCTTTTTCTCTTGCTGCCTTTAGGATTTTTTCTTTTATAGCTCCTTTGTTTAGGCGAATTATTATGTGTCTGGGAGTTGGCCTTCTCATTTGTTGTCTTGCAGGAGTTCTCTGAATCCCTTGTGTTTGAATTTTTTCATCCTTGATGAGATGAGGGAAGTTTTCTTGAATGATTTCATGAAATGTTTGTTCCAGTGTGGCTTCTGTTTCTCTCTCTGCCTCAGGAAACCCAATTACTCTTAGGCTTGGTCTCTTGAAGTGATCATTCATCTCTTGCAGGTTTTGTTCTGTCTTTCTGAGCTTCTTTTCTATGATTTTGACAGTTTGGGTTAGTTCTGTGTTTTGGTCTTCAGCTCTGAGATTCTTTCTTCTGCTTGGCTGATTTTGCTTTCCATGCTTATTAGTCTGTTATTCATTTCCATCACAGTTTTCTTTACTGCTGTCATTTCTGACATCAGCTTCTTCCTATCTTCCTCTTGTCTCTCCTAAATTTTTTTAATTCTCTCCATTAATGTCTTGATGTCTGGGTTGTTGCATGTGACCAGTCCTTCTGGGGGCTCTTCATTGTTTGTGTTCCACAATCTGTTTTCTCAGTGTCTGATCTCCCAGGGATCTGTGTGAGACCTATATTCTTCTTTTGATTTTCTTCATTTGTGGGGTTTTTCCC
>NW_007259741.1:596707-596987 GCF_000164805.1 Carlito syrichta
CTGCTGTGAAGGACAGTTCAGATCACCCTCTGTTCACCACTCTGGCCTATGTCTTTTTCAGGTTTGTTTCCCCCATTTTGGTGTTGTTTCCTTGAATCGCCAGCAGGTGGTGCTATCTCAGCTGCTCACTCCAGAGTGGGAGGGGCCGGACTGGAACGGCAAAGGCTGAAGGTGGCTGCCTGCCTCACGGCAGACAGCCGGCACTTACAGCGGGCAGGACGTCTCGGTCGCAGGAGAGGTGGCAGCGATCCCAGCAGATCTTCCCTGAAGGGGTTTGAAG
>NW_007259741.1:597387-626930 GCF_000164805.1 Carlito syrichta
ATGAGTGAGAACATATGGAACTCTGTTCTTTGTTTCTGTGATAGATCACTGAGTATTATCAACCCTAAATCCATCCAAATTGCTGAGAAGCCCATATGTTTGTCCTTCTTTATGGCTGCATAATATTCCATTGTGTATATGTGCCACATTTTTTTTTCCAGTCCAGCTTTGATGGGCAGCATTGTTGGTTCCATGTTTTGCTAATGTGAACAGAGCTTCCGTATACATACTTGTGTAGGTATCTTTTTTGTAGAATGATTTGAGTTTCTCCAGGTATATTCCCAATAGGGGAATTGCTGGGTCATATGGAAGGTCAATTTCTAGTTCTTTTAGAAATTGCCACACTGTCTTCCAAAGAGGTTGCACTAGTTTGCATTCCCACCAGCAGTGTAAAGTATACCTTTTTCTCCACATCTGTACCAGCATGTTATTGCTTGTTTTATTAATGATGGCCAATCTTACTGGGATTAGGTGGTATCTCAATGTGGTTTTCATTTGCATTCTCTGATAATGAGTGAAGCTGAGCACTTTTTCATGTGCCTGATGGCTGCCTGTATTCCTTCTTTGAGACATGTCTATTCATGTCTTTTGCCCATTTTTATATGGGGCTGTTTTGTTTTGTTTTGTTTTCCTTTCAGCACATTTGAGTTCCTTGTAGGTCCTAGATGCTTGACCTTTGTCAGATATACAGTTGGCAAACATTCTTTTTTTTTTTTAAGTTGGAGCCTCACTCTGTCACCCAGACAGGAGTGCAGTGGCCACCCCCAGCCACCACAGACTCAACCTGCTGGGCTCCAGCAATCCTTCCGCCTCAGCCTTCCAAGTAGCTGGAATTACAGGCATGAGCTACCATGCCCAGCTGATTTTTTGATTTATTGTAGAGATGAGGTCTCGCTGCCCAGGCAGGTCTGAAACCTGTGGGCTCAGGCAATCCACTCACCTCAGCTTCCCAAAGGCGCGGGATTACAAGCTGAGCCACCGAACCCAGCTAGCAAACATTTTTTCCCATTCTGTGGGCTGTCTCCCTGCTCTCTTGATGGATTCTTTTGCTTTACAGAATCTCTTTAGTTTGATGAGGTCCCACTTGTCTATTTTATTTCTTATGGTTTGGCCACTTAGCTTTCTAATCAGGAATTGGATGCCAGTTCCAATTTCCAAAAGGGTGTCTTCTGCATTTTCTAAGATTATTATAGTTTGAGAATTAGGTCTTTCATCTATTTAGAGTAAATTTTTGTGTATGATGTGTATTGATGTATTTAATTAAATTTACGATCTTGTGAATGCTGAACCAGTGCTGCATCCTGGGAATGAAGTGCATTGGTCATGGTAGATGATTTTTGGAATCTAATTTGCTAGAATTTTGTTGAGAATTTTTGCATCTATTTTCATAAGTGATATTAGCCTGTAGTTCTCTTTTTTTGTTTGGTACTTTGTGTGGTTTGTGTGTCAGTGTGATGTTAGCTTTGTAAAATGATTTGGGGAGAATCCCATCTTTCTCTATTGCCTGGAATACTTTCAGTAGAATTAGTATCAGCTCCTCCTTGTACGTTTTGTAGAATTATGCTGGAGAGCCATTCAGTTCAGGGTAGTGTTGTGTTTTTTTTGGTTTTTTTTTGTAGGTAGTTTTCATATGACAGAGTCAATTTCCTGGGTTGTTATTGATCTATTTAGTGTCTCAATGTCTTCTTGTTTCAACCTGCGGAGGTTGTGGGATGTCAGAGAGTCCTCGATTTCATTTAGATTATCAAGTTTGTTTCCATATTGGTGTACATAGTAGACTCTGATAACCTTTTGTATTTCTTCAGGTTCAGTGTGATTTGATCTTTTGTATTTCTGATTGTGTTTATTTGGTCTTTCTCTCTTTTTCTTGGTCATTCTGGCTAGGAAATCTTGTTAATTCTTTCAAAGAGCTAGCTTTTTGTTTTGTTAATGTTTTCTATGATATTTTGTCTTCTCTGTCCTGTATTTGGGCTCTTATTTTGATGATTTGGGTTCTTCTGCTAAAGTTGGGGTTTTAATGGTCTCTTTCCAGCTCCCTTAGGTGATTTGTTAGGCTCTTAATTTAAGATCTTTCCATTTTCTTGATGTGCACTCGTAGAGATATAAATTTCCCTCTTAGAACTGTTTTCATGGCATCCCAGAGATTTTGGTAAGATGTTTCTTCATTTTCATTTGTCTTCAGGAATCTTTTTTTTTGGGGGGGGTTGGAGTCTCACTCTGTCGCCCAGACTGAAGTGCAGTGGCATGCTCTCAGCCACAACAGCCTCAACCTGCTGGGCTCCAGTGATCCTTCCGCCTCAGCTGGATCCTTCCAAGTAGCTGGAACTACAGGCGTGTGCTACCACACCTGGCTAATTTTTTATTTATTGTAGAGATGAGGTCTTGCCAAGTTGGCCAGGCAGGTCTTGAATCCATTGGCTCAGGCAATTCACTCACCTCGGCCTCCCAAAGCACAGGATTACAGGCTGAGCCACCAAGCCCAGCCTCCAGGAATCTTTTAATTTCTGCTTTGATTTCAATGTTGACCCAGTAGTTGTTCAGCATCATGCTATTTAGTGTCCATGTTGTTGGGTGGAATAATCTGTAGGTATCTATTAAGTCCATTTGATCAAGTGTCAAGTTTAGGTTCTGGATCTCCTTGTTGACTTTTTGCCTCAATGATCTATCTAGGGCTGTTAGTGGGGTATTCCAATCCCCTGCCATAATTGTGTTAGAGTAAATATCTTTTTTTAGTTTACTTAGTAGTTGCTTTATAAATGCTGGCACTCCTGTGTTGGGTGCATATATGTTTGGGATAGACATTTCTTGTTGATTGATTGAATCTTTTATCATTAGGTAGTGACCTTTTTCAGCTATTTAAATTTTTGATAGCTTAAAGGTTGTTCTGTCTGATATTAAGATCATGACTAGCCGGGCTTGGTGGCTCAGCCTGTAATCCCAAGCCTTTGGGAGGCTGAGGTGAGTGGATTGCCTGAGACCGCGGGTTCGAGATCTGCCTGGGCAGTGAGACCTCATCTCTACAATAAAATAAAAAAACCAGCCGGGCATGGTAGCACGCATCTGTAGTTCCAGTTACTTGGAAGGCTGAGGCTGAAGGATCGCCAGAGCCCAGCAGGTCAAGGCTGCGGTGGCCGGGAGCGGCCACTGCACTCCAGTCTGGGCGACAGAGTGAGACTCCAACTCAAAAAAAAAAAAGAAAAGAAAAAGATCATGACTTCTGCCTTCTTTTGTGATTGATTTGCCTGGAATCTCATTTTCCATCCTTTAACTTTGAATCTGTGTGTATCCCTTATGTTCAGATGAGTTTCCTGGATACAGCAAATAATTGGGTCTTGGTTTCTTATCCAGTTTGCCATGCTGTGTCTTTTCAGTGGTGCATTAAGTCCATTCACATTCAGGCTGATTATTGAAATGTGACTGTTTACCTCTGTCATGGGGTTCTTGTAACTTTTTTCTTTGTTTGCTTATTTTCTTTTGACTCTGGGGTTGATGTATGTGTGTGTTTTCAAGTTTCTTGTTGTGCTGTGTTCTCTGTCGATTCTGTGTTCTGCTGTATTCTCTGAAGTATGTGGTCATTCTTTTTTTTCTTTCTTCTGTGCCTAATACTTTTTTAAATGTCTCCTGTAGAACTGATCTGGAAACTGCATAATCTCTTAGGGATTGAATGTCTGGGAAGGCTTTAATTCTCCATCACTGATGAAGCTGAGCTTGGCTGGATAGGAAATTCTTGATTGAAATTGTTTATCTTTAAGAACTTTGAAAATAGGAGTTCAGTCCCTTCTTGCTTGTAGTGTCTCTGCCGATAGGTCTGCTACTATTCTGATTGGTTTTCCCTGGTTAGTAGTCTGACATTTCTCTATGGCTGCCTTGAGGAATTTTTCTTTTGTGCCTTTTTTGTGTAGGCAAATTACTATGTGTCTAGGGGTTGGTCTTCTTATTTGATGTCTTATGTCTGTATCTCTTGTGCTTGATTGGCCACATCTCTGTTAGAAATTCTTTCAGGGTTGTATCTTGTTTTTTGACTCTTATTTGCTCTTTCCATCCATTCCCAAATCCCTGTCATATTCTGGGGCCAGCTGTTGGTGACTTCCAAGTGCTGAGTTTTCAGGAGTTTTCTCTTTGTTACACTTGAAATTGCCTGTGGTCTTCCCTTGGTTTTTCCTCATTTGTGAGAGATGTCTTGTTTTTCTTTTTAGTTCTGTTATTCAGTGTCAGTGGGAGAGGTTTCCCTTCTGAGGTTTGCTCATCCCCTTATTCTTCCCTGATCCGAGCTCTGGATTTGTTCTATTTTGAAATAGGATGGTGGATGGGAAGTTTTGCTATCTCTTGTAGGTTTTGAAAGTCAAATAAAGTAGGGGATCGGGCACTGGAATTCAGAAACTGCTTACAAATTACAATGTTCACTTATTGTGGTATGTTTTTCCTGAGATCCACCTCCCACCACCATTCTATAAGATGATGCAAAACAGAAACAACACAAAAAAATTGAACACACACATACATGCAGAAATACACAAACTCTCCAAACCAAACAGAAATAACAACAAAGTGAAACCACACATACAACAACAAAAAGCAAGAAAACTGAAAACACACTCATACACCTAGCAGTAAATGAATGGAGAAGAAAAACGGAAAGAGCAGGGAAAAAAAAGGAATTCAGATCAATCCTTCACACATATATTGACACACATCTTAATCTATAAAAAGTGAAAATAAAAAATCAGAAAAACAAAGGAGCAAAAAAAAACTCCCAACAGCAACAAAATTGAAAGTTGAACACTTAATCTTTCACATACACACATAAACAGAAAACAACAAATAAAAGAAGAAAGAAACAGAAAAAATAAAGAAAAAAATTGGGGGGATGCAGATCCAAACACTCATGTACACATTCATGCACAAAGGAAAAATATTTTAAAAATAGATGAACTAACAAGCAGACAAAAAATTTTAAAACATTTTTTTAAATTTGAAATAAAAACCCCTACTCTCTGTGGCAGACTCTGTATTTTTCCTCTAACCTGGTCTTTTGCAGAGCCACCTCTTTCTCTCTCTCCTCAGTGTCTGGAGCAGGGAAAGAAGAGCGGCAGTGGAGGTGGGTGGGGCTGCAGTCCTCCCCTCCCACTCTTGTATGGTCAGGGAGATCTCCTCTGGTGGAAAGGTGCAGGATTGTCTCTTCCCCAGATATGTACTCGTGTGAGGTGCCCTAGCCAGGCCTACCCTGGAATGGATTTCTCTTATTGCGTCTGATGTCCAGGCTTCACCTAGGTTTGTCCTTCTCAGTTATGGCCCAGCTGTGTGGGTCTGACATTCAGAGGATAGCTGGGCAAGAGGGGGTTTGGGTCAGCACCAGACTCACCACTGATCTCTTTGGAGCCCTTCTCCACCCTTTTTGGCACTACTTTTTTTCCCACAGTTGGATCAGGGTAGGAGCTGGGTGCCTGGGATTCAACACTCATCAGGTCCTTCTGAAGTCTGTGCTTTCAGGATATTCCCTCTGGGTCACCATCAAACCCTGAGTAGATGACTGCCAGTCACAGAGACCAGGTCCATTGCTCCATGGCGAGCAAGTCGTAGCACTTTCCCACCCTGCCTCCAAGATGGTGGCGGTGCACATCCCCTTGTCATCTTCAGTGGGACTCTGCCTCTGGGCTCCCTCCACAGCCCTTGTTACCAGTGCCTGGCCAGGCGCTGAAGTGGCAAAGCAAAGCCAGGAGCTAGCAGTCTCTCCTGCTACTGTGGTGAGGCAGAGTCTGGCGTCGTAGCCTTTCCCCACTGCTTCTTCACAGGAAAACTTCTGTCTTTTAAAAAAATGAGGCTCATCTTCTGTGACCTGGGAGGAGCCAGGGAGCAAGCAGAGAAGCTGCAACATCAGCTATTGCACCAGGGCCCTGGCCACTTGCTCATGAGCCCTCCATTAGTCAGTCTCTCCCAAATTTTTCTTCCCAGGAAGTGTTTTGTTGCTTTAAGGGAAAAAATGGTGCTTGGCTTTTGTGTCCTGGGAATCACCGGACTCCAAGCCCAGCTGCTGCAGCACTCGCTGCTGCACCAGGAGAGCCCTGGACGCTAGCTCCCGAGCCTTCACTTAGCCACTCAGTCACTCACCTGCACGTACACAAGATTTTCCATATACTCACTCACTCACACCAGGACTCACACAGTCCTGTTGGCTTTGCCGCCATCTTCCCAACCACCTCATGAATCCACTTTTACTGGAGATCAGGAAGGCACATGTGGTGATCTGGAACAGGACTCAGGTGCTACCAACTTCTTTGGGAAAATAATAATCCATTAATTTCAAATCTAATATTATCACATTCATTGCACTTTCACAGAATATTGAGAATTTAGTGTGCTCTTACTACTTCTCTACATCCCCCATATTTCCAAGTCTTTTAAAAAATAAGATAGGGAAGTTTAGAACTGGAGGCAATGACTACTGTTTGGCAGAGAGTCTTAATTCTATGTGTACAGAAAATCTCTGAATTAGGAGTTACCATTTCAAGAACTAAATTAACCTCTGAAGGCATGCTGTTTACAGATATTTTAGAATGGAAAGACTGTCACTTATCTTGGTCTCTTTTGATGTCTTTCTACCTGAAGCATGAAGATAAAACCAGAGGAGTTGAGTGGTCTCTTCTGAGAAAACTGCTGTCTCTCGCCCACACACACACACACACACACACACACACACACACACACACACGACAAAGTTTACCATCACCAAACTCCTGGGTGTCACAGCACAGCAATGAAGAATCACTACTGTGACTAGTTATGACTCAGCTATCAGGATGCTTCATTTCTTTATGCTGGTGTAATTCAAGAATGAAGCAATGGCTTAAGCCACTTAAGTGACTAGAAGATTGGTGTTGTTGTAAAGGTCACTTATGCTTGTACAGATTTAGAAGTAGTTCAGGCCACTGTGTTGGCCTCTAGTACCCCCTCCCCTGGTGACTTGCCCTAATCCAGGGTCCCCAGTTGGAGCCTCGCTTTGTGCTTCTCTCCTCTCCCTTGCAGATCAGCCACAAAGGGCCATCAGAGTGTGTGTTCAGGGAGTTCTCATTGAAATGAACACTTCTGCTTCATGCTGGATCTTCCGAGTAAGATTCAGATACTCTGTCATGAGCCAGAATATGACACTGCCCAACACATAACTGAGTGAGCTAGAGAAGTCCAGTGAAAAAGCCAGGTGTGTCTGGTGCATCTAACAGACAGTGCTGCAAACCTGATGACAGACAATGGGCCAGGGGCAAGCAGGAGGGCAAGCCAGGGTCAGAAAACTTAGACTACTATGGCAAGATTGTCCTTCAAGACCCCGAATTTTCCCAATACCTGGGTTTTTCATTTTTAGGGACTATTTTCAGTTTGGAAGAAAAGACTACAAAGGAGCAAGGGAATGTGGCAGAGCAAGAAGTAGACACAGACCCCTTCAGCCAGGCTGTCATGGCCCTTTGCTGATGTGTTTCATCCTCTGAGACTTCCCACAGATCTTCCTTTGCAATTCATGATAAAAATTAAAAATACATATCTTGAGGAAGTAGGTTGATCCAGTCGGGCTTCTTTGATCTCCTTACAGCATGAGTGTAGGCGGAAGCTTTGGCCTTCCACTGACACCTTCCTCCCCTTGCCTCATCTGGGCCTAGTGAGAGCCCAAGCCTCTTCTGCATCCTCCACTGTGAAGACAAAGCAAGGTGACATTCAATGTAAGGTAACTTACAGATCTTGGTGAACGATAATGATCAGTTTTAAGAGTAAAATTCTGGTGGATCTAGAGTTTGTCATTTGCAAGCTCTTTCTGCCACCTATTATGTGAATAAGAAACATCACATCAGTCATCCTTGCATTTGCAACAAGACCTCAGTGACATCACCCCACATCACAAAGATGTTACAAGAAACTAATAGAATAGAAAATAACTTTCAATCATTTATGTTTCTGGGAGCTATAAGTAGCCCAACTTACAAATGAGGTAAGACAAGTTTGGATGAAATATTAGTAGGCAGTTAGTTGCATTGGCTGAATCGCCATCTAATTAATACAAACAAAAGACTGGCTTTCCTGACTATGGAGCCGCTGAGAAGCTGCCTCTGCTAGGGGCAAGAGTTTCAAGATATTTGGCTGCATTATTACTGGGAAACAAAACCCAATGTAGCAACACTAAAATGTTAAAACTTGGCCCTGCCGCATGTTCCTGACCATCTGTGGTTCCTCTGTGTTCTCTCCAGTAGGAGGAATTGCCCTTATGTTAGGCTGTGCCTTCTAGATACCTTGGAATGCATCTGCTGTCTCCCACTTGCACTGGACAAGAACAGGGTATGAGGATGTACTTGATGCCCAGCCCAGAGAAACTGGTAAACCAGGTGAGGAACACGCGTAGGGCCAAGCTTACAGAGTTTATGAGTCTAACTGTTTACTGGCTCTGGGAACCAACTGACTCTGACCTATATGTTTAGAAATAATGTAAAAGACATTCTTATGTAGGTCTTGAAACGTGATTTATACCAAATGAATATTTAAAGGTTTGAAACCTGTGCTAACAAGTTGTTTATAGATTTAGAGCTGTCTCTTCTGTTAACAACATGAGTTAATTTTGCAATTTCTTTTGACTACTCCATTGAGTAGAATGGACTTAATAGTCCAGTGAACTGACAGAGAAAGATACACAATCTTCTTACATGTTAAGACATAATAAGCAAAGTTATTTATGGACTTGAAATTACTGTAAGATATGGGAATAACAAGATAAATCTTAGCAGTATAAATAAGAAAGAAATTCATATTCAGGGTCATGAGGAAATTTGGGGGAAGGCATCGTGTATTTCCTGATATCCTTATTTTGCATGACTCTTCCCATTCAAGTTGGTGTCTAATTCATTTTCTGAGCTGAAGATGGAAGAATTCAATGGTGCAATTTTAAAATAAATGACCAGTGTGTTAATCAATCTGTCAAATGAACAATCATAGAAGATGAATGACTTCTAGCGATCCACTAGGAAACACAGTGTCTGTAGATACCAGTATGACATTGTGCACCTAAATATTTTCTAAGAGGGAAGATCTCATGGTAAGTGTCCTTACATGCAGACACAAAGCAAAGGTATACAAGGAAACATTTGGGGGTGATAGATACATTTGTTGCCTTAATTATGGGAATGATATTACAAGTGTGTTCTCTGTCCAAGTTCATCAAATGATGTAAATTAAATATTTGCAGGGTTTTTTGCATATCAGACATACTTCAACAAATCTTTAAAAAAATGAAGGATTCTTTCATTACCTTTGCTATTTTTGCTGACACTTGAATAGAATGTTTTTGAAGCAAGGAAGAGATTATGAGAACCAATTGTTCTGTAAGCATACTCTCTTCTTGGTACCTTTAATTCAGTTTGCTTCATGTGCTGCTATGTGTACTCAGCTGAATATGACTTGGAGACTTATGGCCAATGAGCAATTTTGTAAGTAGATATATCATCATGAGCCTGGAAAATATGCATAGAATGAAAATTGTTTCTAGAGAAATAGCCAGTAGGAAGAGTGGAAAATTATGTAGGAGATTTATTTTACTCAGTAAAAATGTAACTGCATTTAAACAAGCTGTTCCTTATTGTGCTGTAGTCTGGTTGAGCTTAAGGAATTTACCAGACTTTATAATGTGATAAAAACATTAATTTTTTGCTTTAAGAACAAAAATATTTTGCTAACTTTTCCCATAGTATCTTAATATTTTAAAACATGTCTATTTTTCAAAGGACCCAGTAGTGAGAAAGAGAGGTGGTGTGACTAAGAGGAAGAGAAGAGACCTCAGCAGCAAGCCTGGGAGTCCTCACCCTTTTGAACTGTTGTCCTTCCCTAAGGGTGGCTCTGTGACTTTGAGGGACCTCTCGTGATGGACACACTGCAGGTCTACTAATCATTACTCCTTCTACTCTGTTCACAGGCAAAGTCTACAAAACATCTGTTGGTGGAAGGTGAGTAGAGATGGCAGTGTGATTTTGTCTAAATTAAAATTTTTGCCACTTTCATTTTCCATCTCTGACCCTGTGATCTTCCCTTTACTGGGGGGACTGCTGTCTTCAGTACCCTGAGTTTTTTGAGTCACTTAAGCTAGTTCTTCTATGAAAAGAGGAAACATCCTATATTGGCTGTTTATAATAATTTATTGCTTGATTACTTCATTAGAATTAAGATTACATTCAATTGGATTAAATGCAAATGTTCTGAAAAAGCATTTGAATTTGGGATCTTTTCTTCTTTCACTGTGAAATAATGGAATTTGTCATTGTGGGTGAAAAACATTTCAAGTATTAATAAGAAGGAAAAGAAATGTCCTGGGGAAATAAGAGAATTTAAGCCTTCCTGCTCAAGTGGCACTAAAAATAAATCTTTAAAAGATGACAGAATGGACCTTGCTCTTTATTTTTCTGTGGAGCTGCTTTCCTTTTATGGTTCTCTACTTGTTTGAATAAGATGGCATTAAGAAGGAGACCCTGGGGAAACCATGGAAGATGGTGACTGAGTAAGTCAGACTATGAGAGCCCTGGTGTGAGTGAGTGAGTTTATGGAAAATTTTGTGTTCCTGCTGGTGAGTGAGTGAGCATGTGAGTGGCTGACTGAGTGAGAGCTAGGAAGCTAGCAGCCAGGGCTCTCCTGGTGCAGTGGCTGGTGCTGCAGCTGCTGGGCTTGGACCCTAGTGATTCCTGGGACACAGAAGCTGAGTACCATTTTTTTAAAAATCAACAAAACCCTTCCTGAGAAGAAAATGCTGGGAGAGACTGATGAAGAGGGGACTCAAGAACAAGTAGCTAGGGCCCTGGTGAAACAGCTGGTGCTGCAGTTTCTCTGCTTGGTCCCTGGTTCTTCCCAGGTCACAGAAGCCGATCATCATTTTTTTTTTTAATGGACAAAAGTTTTCCTGTGAAGAAGTGGCAGGGAGAGAATACTGCCCCAGGCTCTGCTTCACCATTGCAGCAGGAAAAACTGCTGGTTCCAGGCTTTGTCTCACCACTTAGCACCTGGCAGGGCACTGGCAGCAGGGGCTGTGGAGGGAGTCCAGAAGCAAACTCCCATGGAAGAGGACAAGAGAGGAACCACAAGACCATCCTAGAGGCAGGGAAGGAAAGTGCTCCAACTTTCTCACCATGGAATAATATACCCGATATCTGTTATTGGCGAATCAACTACTCAGGGACTGATCATGACCCAGAGGCAATATCCTGAAAGCACAAACTTCAGAAGGAACTGACAAGTGCTGAGTCCCAGGCAACCACCCCTTACCCTGATCCAGTTGCAAGTTAAAGGGTGTGGCCAGAAAGGAGGAGGAAGAACTCCAAAGAGATCAGTGGTGAGTCGGGGCTGAACCAAACCCCCTCCTCCCCAGCAATCCTCTGAACGACAGAACTACACAGCGGGGCCACGAGTGAGAGGGACAAACCCAGGTGTAGCCTGGACATCAGTCACAATAGGAGAACTCCATTCCAAGATAGGACTGGCTGGGGCACCCCACATGAGTACATACCTGGGGAAGAGACAATCCCACACCTTCCCCCCAGATGAGATCTCCCTGACTATACAAGAGTGGGAAGGGCGGACTATAACCCGACTCACCTCAACTGCCCCTCCTCCTTCCCTGCTCCAGACACTGAGGAGAGAGAGAAAGAGGTGGTTCTGCAGGAAAGACCAGATTAGAGGAAAATTACAGAGTCTGCCACAAGAGAGCACATTTTTTTATTTTAAATTTTTTTTAAATGTTTTAAAATTTTTGCCTGTTTGTTAGTTCATCTATTTTTAAAACATTTTTCCTTTGTGCATGAAAGTGTATGTGAGAGTTTGATCTGCATCCTCCCAATTTTACTCTTTACTTTTTCTGTTTCTTTCTTCTTTTATTTGTTGTTTTCTGTTTATGTGTGTATGTGAATGATTGAGTGTTCATCTTTCTTTTTTTTAAGAAGGAAATATGTACTTTTATGTACTTTTATTGTATTTTTTGCCAAACAGAAAAATTGAGTTAGGTTTGCTATTCAGAATGACTGACAGAAAGGAAATATGTTTGCTTTGAGTAAGGACATTTGGGTGACATTATTAGTTTCTAAAAAATCCAAAGAAGCTAACATACAGACAACATCAAATAAAAGAATTCTATCCTCTACTCCCTGGAACTATCTCCACTATTGAAATAGGCAAAATGAAGGAGGATGAAAAAAAATCCTACATTTATTTGACTTTAAATAGAATTGGAATGAACCTCAGCTTTTTACCAATGTTGTTAGAGTGGACAGGCTACTTCAAGTCATCTGTGAAATGGAGATAATCCTTAGTAGATCAACAGGAGTTCTTATATTAAAGCAGGTTACACAGAACCCAACTATAGAGAGTGACTGGGCTCCCTGGCTACTAAAGAGTCACAGCAGCTCCTGCCTTTCCTCTCTGAGTATGAGTATTCATCTTTCAATTTTGTTGTTGCTGGTTTGATTTTGCTCTATGGTTATTTTAATTTTTAGCATTTTATATTTTAAGGTGTGTGTCAATATATGTGTGAGGGATTGATCTGAATTCCACTTTTTTCCTGCTCTTTCTGTTTTTCTTCTCCATTCACTTACTGCTAGGTGCGTATGTGTTTTCAGTTTTCTTATTTTTGTTGTTGTTGTGTGTTTGGTTTCACTTTGTTGTTATTACAGTTTGTTTTGGTGGCATGTGTATGTCTGCGTGTGTTTGTGTTCAATTTTTTTGTTTTGATTTCTGTTTTCATCATGCTATGGAGTGGTGGTGGGGAGTTGGTCTCAGGGAACACGTTCCACAATAAGTGAACTTTGTAATTTGCAAATAGTTTCTGAATTCTAGTGCCCCATCCCCTATTTTATTTGATTTTCAAAATCTACAAGAGACAGAAAAGCTTCCCATCCATCATTCTATTTCAAAATTGAACAAATCCAGAGCATGGATCAGGAAAGAATAGAGGACTGAGCAAACACCAGAAGGGAAAGCCTCTCCCATTGACACTGAATAACAGAACTAAAGAGAAAAATAAGAGATCTCTCACAAATGAGGAAAAGCCAAAGGAAGACCTCAGGCAATTTCAAGTGTACCAAAGACAAAAATCCTGAAAAATCAGACCTTGGTGCTCAAACAATGGAAATCACAAACAACTGGTCCCAGAATATGACAAGGATGAGGGAATGGATGGGAAGATTGAATTAGACTCAAGAAAGACAATATGCAACACTGAAAGAACTTGTAACAGAGATTTTAGCAATAAAAACTTTCAACCAGGAAATAAATAGCAAGATGACAAGTATGGAAAGCAGAATTAGTCTAGATGAAGAAAGAATCTCAGAATTTGAAGACCAGACATGAAATTAACCTGATCTATAAAAAACATAGAAAGAAGACACAGAAAGAAAGAACAAAGACTACAAGAGATGTGCGATTATATCAAGAGGTTGAGCCTATACCTGACTGGATTCCCAGAAGAAGAAAGGGAAATGGAGAACAACTAGGAGCAAGTATTGCAGGAGTTAATCCAAGAAAACTTTTCCCATCTCACCAGAAATGTGGCCAGCCAAACACAAGAGATACTGAGAACTCCCTCAAGACATCAAATGAGAAGACAAACTCCTAGACACATAATAATTTGCCTACACAAAGTAGACACAAAAGAAAAAATCCTCAAGGCAGCCATAGAGAAAGGTCAGACTACTTACCAGGGAAAACCAATCAAAATAGCAGCAGACCTATTGGCAAAAATGCTACAAGCAAGAAGGGACTGGAGTCCTATATTCAAAGTCCTCAAAGAGAAACAATTTTAGCCAGGAATTTCCTACCCAGTCAAGCTTAGCTTCATCAGTGATGGAGAATTAAAATCCTTCCCAGACATCCAATCCCTAAGAGGTTATGCAGCTTCCAGACCAGTTCTACAGGAGACACTTTGAAAGGTATGAAGAACAAAAGAAAGAAAAAAAAGAACAACCACACACATCCCAAGAAAACAGAAGAACATCGAATCATCATAGAACAAACCACAACAAGAAACTTGAAAACACACACATACATCAACCCCAAAGTCAAAAGAAAACAAGCAAAGAAAAAACCTCATAAGAACCTCATGAAGGGATAAACATTCACATTTCAATAATCAGCCTGAATATGAATGGACTAAATGCACCAGTGAAAAGACACAGCATGGCAAACTGGATAAGAAACCAAGACCCAATTATTTGCTGCATCCAAGAAACTCATCTCAACACAAGGGACACACAGAGATTCAAAGTTAAAGGATGAAAAACGAATTTCCAGGCAAATCTATCACAAAAGAAGGCAGAAGTCATTATCTTAATATCAGACAGAACAACCTTTAAGCTATCAAAAATTTAAATAGATGAAAAAGGAAACTCCCTAATGATAAAAGGTTTAATCCATCAACAAGAAGTATCTATCCCAAACATATATGCACCCAACACCAGAGCGCCAACATTTATAAAGCAACTACTATGTAAACTAAAAAAAGATATTGACTCTAGCACTATTATGGCAGGGGACTTGAATACCCCACTAACAGCCCTAGATAGATCATCGATGCAAAAAATCAATAAGGAGATACAGAACCTAAACTTGACACTCAATCAAATGGACTTAATAGATACCTACAGATTATTCCACCCAACAACCACAAAAAACACATTCTACTCACCACCATGAGGAACGTGCTCCAAGATTGATCACATTCTTGGTCATAAATAAGGCATAAAAAAATTCGGTAAGGTTGAAATCTTGCCATGCACCCTCTCAGGTCACAGGGTAATAAAAATAAATATCAACACCAACAAAATTTCCCCAAAGCCCAGAAGGATATGGACACTAAACAGCATGATGCTGAACAACTACTGGATCAACACTGAAATCAAAGCAGAAATTAAAAGATTCCTGGAAACAAATGAAAATGAAGAAACATCTTACCACAAACTCTGGGATACCATGAAAACCGTTCTAAGAGGGGAATTTATATCTCTATGAGCACATATCAAAAAAATGGAAAGATCACAAGTTGAGAGTCTAAGAAATCATCTAAGGTAGCTGGAAAGAGAAGACCCACCAAACCCCAACTTTAGCAGAAGAAACCAAATCACCAAATAAGAACCCAAATACAATACAGAGAAGACAGAAATATCATAGGAATCATCAACAACAAAAAAAAGCTGTTTCTTTGAAAGAATTAACAAGATCCCCTAGCCAGAATGACCAAGAAAAAGAGAGAAAAAGTTCAAATAAACACAATCAGAAATACAAAAGATCAAATCACACTAACCCCAAAGAAATACAAAAGGTTGTCAGAGACTACTGTGTACACCTATATGGAAACAAACTTGATAACCTAAATGAAATTGAGGACTCTCTGACATCACACAACCTCCACAGGTTGAAACAAGAAACATTGAGACACTAAATAGGCCAATAACAACACAGGAAATTGACTCTGTCATATGTAAACTACCTACAAAAAAAAACCTGGACTGGATGACTTCACAGCAGAACTCTACAAAACATACAAGGAGGAGCTGATACTAATCCTATTGAAAGTATTCCAGGCAATATAGAAAGATGGAACTCTCCCCAAATCATTTTACAAAGCTAACATCACACTGACACCAAAACCAGGTAAAGTACCAACAAAAAAAGAGAACTACAGGCCAATATCCCTTATGAAAATAGATGCAAAAATTCTCAACAAGATTCTAGCAAATTGGATCAAAAGAACATTTCAAAAATCATCCACCATGACCAACAGACTTCACCCTCAGGATGCAAGACTGGTTCAACATTTGCAAGACTGTAAATGCAATTAAATATATCAATAGATGTAAATCCATGAACCATATGATTATCTCATTAGATGCAGAAAAAGTTTTTGATAAAATCCAGCATCCCTTCTTGACAAAAATCCTCAAACACCTTGGTATAGAAGAAACATACCTCAAAATAGTAAGTGCCATCTGCGATAAACCCACAGCTAACATATTGTTAAATGGATAGAAACTGGAAACATTTCCCCTGAAAACTGGAACAAGGCAAGGCTGTCCCCTTCACCCCTCTTGATCAACATTGTGTTGGAAGTCCTAGCTAGGGCAATTAGACAAGAGAAGAAAATCAAGAGAAGAAAATCCTTTTCCAAATAGGAAAAGAGGAAGTCAAGTTATCCCTCTTTCCTGATGATATGATCCTATACCTTGAAAATCCAAAAGAATCTGTCAAAAATCTGCTTGCACTGATAAAGGACTTTGGCAAAGTCTCAGGGTACAAAATAAATGTGCAAGAGACAGTTGCATTTCTATACACCAACAAGCAGGCAGAGACCCAAATTGAAAGCACAATCCCATTCACAATAGCCACACACAAAAAATGAAATATCTCAGCATCTTCCTAGCCAGAGAAGTGAAAGACATTTACAAGGGGAACTACAAAACACTGCTCAAAGAAATCCAAGAAGACACAAACAAATGGAAATATATTCCCTTCTCATGGATAGGAGAAATCAATATTGTTAAGATATCCATCCTACCAAAGGCAATCTACAGATTCAGCACAATACCCATTAAGTTGCCAACATCATTCTTCTCAGACCTGGAAATAACAATACAGAAATTCATACAGAAACATAAACAACCACGAATAGTCAAGAAAATCCTTAGCAAAAGAAACAAAGCTGGAGGTATCTGTAGTTCCAGACTTCAAAACAGCCTGGTATTGGTACAAGAACAGGCATATAGACCAATGGAACAGGATAGAGATTCTGGAAGAAAATCCTCAATTTCTCAACCAGTTCATCTTTGACAAAGCCTCCAACAACAGCCACCGGGGAAAGGAGAATCTATTCAGTAAATGGTCCTGGAAAAACTGGCTGATCACCAGCAGAAGATTGAAACAGGACCCCCTACCTATCACCATACAACAATTTACTGAAAATGAATCAAAGACCTAAACCTCAAGCTATGAGATTTTTATAAAATGCAGGAACCATCCTTTGGGAAATTATAACTGGCAACCAATCCCTGATTAGCACACTAAGTACCCATACCATAAGAAATAAGATAGACAAGTGGGACCTCATCAAATTAATGAGCTTCTGCAAAACAAAATAAACCATCAAGAGAGCAGGGAGACAGTCCACAGAATGGAAAATAATATTTGCCAACTGTATATCTGACAAAAGTCAAATATCTAGGACCTACAAGAAACTCAAACATGCTGAAAGGGAGGAAAAAAACCCAGCCCCATTAAAAAATGGGCAAAAGACACGACTAGGCACTTCTTAGAGAAGATATACGGGCAGCCAACAGACACATGAAAAAGCCTCACTTGTCATCAGAGAAATGCAAATCAAAACCACAACCACATTGAGATTCCACTTAACCCTAGCAAGAAGGTCCATCATTAATAAAACAAACAACAACAGATGCTGGTGAGGATGCAGAGAAAAAGGAATGCTTCTACACTGCTGGTGGGAATGCAAACTAGTGTAACCTCTTTGGAAGATAGTGTGGTGATTTCTGAAAGAACTAGAAATTGACCTTCTTTATGAACCAGAAATTTCCCTATTTGGAATATACCCAGAGGAACTCAAATCATTCTACAAAAAAGATACCTGCTAGAAGGAACTGGAGTCCAATATTCAAAGTCAAAGATAAACAATTTCAACCAAGAATTTCTTACCCAGCCAAGTTCTGCTTCACCAGCAATGGAGAAATAAAAAATCCCTTCCAGACATCCATTCGCTATGAGATTATGTAGCTTCCAGACCAGTTCTACAGGTGATGCTTAAAAAGGTATTAAGCACAGAAGAAAGAAAAAAAAAGGAATGACCAGGCACTTCCCAAGAGAACACTTCCCAAGCAGAACACATAATCAATAGAGAATATATCACAACTGCAAACATGAAAACACAAACATACGTCAACCCAAAAGCAAAAAGAAAACAAATAAACAAAGAAAAAACTTTATAAGAACCTCATGACAGGGATAAACAATCACATCTCAATAATCAACCTGAACATGAATAGACTAAATGCACCACCAAAAAGACACAAAATGGCAAACTGGATTAAAAAACCCATGATCCAGTAATTTGCTTCATCCAGGAAACTAATCTCAGCACAAGGGTCGCACTCAGACTCAAAGTTAGACGATGGAAAATGAGTTACCAGGTGAATGGATCACAAAAGAAGGCAGAAGTCATGATCTTAATAACAGACAAAACAACCTTTAAGCTATCAAAAATTTTTAAAGATATGGAAGGATACTACATAATGATAAAAGAGTCAATCAAAAAGAAACATTTATGTACCCAACACAGGAGCACCAGTGCTTATAATGCAACTACTAAGTAAACTAAAAAAGATATTGACTCTAACAATATTATAGCTGGGAACTTAAATACCCCACTAACAACTCAAGGTAGATCATTGAGACAAAAATCAACAAAGAGATCTGGAGCCTCAACTTGATGCTGGACCAAATGAAATTAATATGTAGCTAAGGAATACTCCACATACAATAACCATAGCATATACATTCTACTCACCACCACACGGAATGTACTCCAAGTTTGAGGACATCTTTGGCATTAAATCAAGCATAAACTAATTTTATAAGATTGAAATACTGCAATTCCCCTTCTCAGACCACAGTAGAACAGAAATAATATCAACACCAACAAATTCTCCCAAAATCCACAAAGACATGGACACTAAACTAAGCATAATACTGAATGACTACTGGGTAAACACAGAAATCAAAACAGAAATTAAAAGATTCCTGGAAACAAACGAAAATATATGACCAAAACATCTGGGATGCTATGAAAGCAGTTCTAAGAGAGAAATTTATATCTCTATGAACATACATCAAGAAAATAGAGAGATTACAGGTTAACTGCCTAAGAAATCACCTAAGAGAGCTGGAAAGACAAGATCACCAAAACACTTTAGCAGAAGAATCCAAATCACCAAAGTAGAAGTCCAAATATGGGACATAGAAGACCAAAAAAAATCAACAAAACAAAAAGTTGATTCTCTGAAAGAATAAACAAGATTAATGAACCCCTAGCTGGAATAACAGAGAAAAATTCCAAATAAACACAATCAGAATTGCAAAAGATCAAATCACAACTGACCCCAAAGAAATACAAATGATTATCAGGGATTGCTATGCACACCTGTATGGAAACAAACTTGATAACCTAAATGGAATGGAGGATTTTCTGATATCACACAATCTCCCAAGGCTAAAATAGGAAGACACTGATACACTAAATCGGTGAATAACAACACAGGAAAAGTACCTACAAAAAAAAAGGACTGAACCAGATGACTTTCCAGTAGATTTCTACGAAACCTACATGGAGGAACTGATACCAATATTATTGGAAGTATTCCAGGCAATTCAGAAAGACAGAATTCTCCCCAGGTCATTTTATAAAGTTAACATCACACTGATACCCAAACTGGCCAATATCCCTGATGAACATAGAGACAAAAAATTCTCAACAAGATTCTAGCTTATTGGATCCAACAACACGTTTAAAAAACTATCCACCATGACCAAATAGGTCTCATCCCTAGGATGCAGGGCTGATTCAACATCTGCAAGGCCATAAATGTAATTAAATGCATCAACAGATGTAAAAACAAAAACCACATGATTGTATCATTGGATGCAGAAAAAGCTTTTGATAAAATCCAGCATCCCTTCTTGATAAAAAGCCTCAAACACCTAGGTATAGAAGGAACATACCTCAAAATAGTAAGTGCCATCTACAATAAACCCACAGCCAGCATATTGCTAAATGGATAGAAACGGGAAATATTTCTCTTGAAAACCAAAACAAGACAAGGCTCCTCTCACTCCTCCTGTTCAACATTGTGTTGGAAATCATAGCTAGAGCAATTAGACAAGGGGAGGAAATCGGGGGTATCCAAATAGAAAAAGAGGAAATTAAGTTAACCCTCTTTGCTGATGATATTATCCTATATCTTGAAAACCCAAGAGAATCTGTCAGAAACCTGTTTTCACTGATAAAGGACTTTGTCAAAGTCTCAGCATACAAAATAAATGTGCAGACGACAGTTGCTCTCTTATACACCAAAAACAAGCAGGTAGAGAAACAAATAAAAAGCACAATTCCATTCACAGTAGCAACAACAATATAAAAAAAAAGAAATACCTCGGCATCTTCCTAACCAGAGAAGTGAAAGAGCTTTACAAGGAAAACAACAAAACACAGCTCAAAGAAATCAAAGAAGAAACAAACAAATGGAAAAATGTTCCATGCTCATGGATAGGAAGAATCAACATTTTAAAGATGTGTATCATACATATACTACCTAATTTTATACTTAAACAGTATGAGATAGGTAGTCAGGAATTAGGTTCATCATCTTACAAATGTAAAAACTGAGATACAGTAAGATTTAAGTGGTTGGTTTTAGGGTCACAAAACCCATTAGGGAAAGAGCCAAAAACAGAACAGTCTTCCAATTCTGGATTCTTGTTCTTTATTCTAGCACTTTGAGTTAGAGCATCTGATGCCACTGTTTTTCCATCTAGTTAGGATTGGACAATGGGTCTGGTGTGGATTGAGGTGCACTGAAAGCTTCCTAATTCTCAGGGCACTTTAGCCTAAACTCCATACCCTACTTTACAGATTCTGAGCACCTTCATTGCTATTCTACTGACTTCAAGGGACTCTACTCTCTGAATGTTTATAAGGTGTCTATGGACACACAAACAGGCTTGAAACACTAACCAAAATTTCTAGGGAGTAAGTGCAAATGAGACACTCAAAAGTACAGCTGACCTTGACACAGTAGTGCCAGGGACTGGCTGAAAGCTCATCAGTCAGACTCTTCTTGTTCAAATCCTGTCTCCATCCAATACTGTGTCATTTGGATTTGGGGTAAATTATTTAAATCTCCCTGTGCCATCAAAATTCCCATGTGTAAAATGGGCTAATCATAACAATAATGAACGGAAATTCACAGAAGTCTGAAATGTGAGAACAGAGGCAATATTTGTATATGTAAAGTGTTTGGAATGTATCTGGCACCAAGGAAACACTCAGTTAGTTCTAGGTCCCTAATGTTAACAGAGGTTCTTGCTCAAAGTTGGTTTTCAGTCAGTATCTCATAATGGTCCAGTGAGGGAATAAATGAGTAAAGTGCTGATCAACCATATTGTTGCAACGTTTTAGAGAAAATCAGGAGGTCCACTTGAGTCCAGACTAGTTGACCCCCAAGGAAAAGGAATTCACCTTAGCAGAGCTCACCGTGGTTCAGTCATGAAGCAAGGCTGACAGTCCTCAAAGGAGAAGATGAGACAGAGGTGGAGCCTGTAAAAATGACATTTGAGCACCCACAGATGGCTTGTATGCACAGACTCTTTCACAGTGCTCTTCCTGCTGACAAGCACAAAAGACAGACTTTGAAGGCCACAGGAACAGGGACAGAAAGGGAGTGGAAAACGGAACCTGTGAGGCCCTCCATGTAAGTTAAATGATTTGATTCTGCTTCCTTTCACACTTTCCTAAAAAAAATATTTTCCCCTCTGTTCTGAACATGTAATAGGTACAGGAGTAGAAAAGTAGTAAAAAGAAAAAAAAACATAAAAGTGTGATTTTTACCAGCAAGATGAGAGGAGAAAATGGAACTTGGGTACTACATGAATTGGATAATCACTTCTAAAAACTCTTGAGAGATGACTATTTCTCAGTAAATGGGAATGTCATTTCTGCCTCTGGTAAAGATACTTATTTTACTTTGTGTGTATTTCTACACCTAAAGCATGACTTTTGGAGAAATCGAAACTTATATTCCTATCCAAGCCCTGTGATTTCTTGCTAGATAACTTTAATAATTAAAAAAATAAATATTTCTTTATCAATAATATGGAATATTAATCCCAATTAAGAGAATTGTTTTGAAGATTTAAATATGAAGTCTTATGAAAGAATTCAGTAATGTACCTGCCCATTTTAAACTCGCGGTGTTAAGATTTCTTTCACTTTTCACAATGAATATCAAATGGGAATTTATATTTTAAGCCCTAGTCAAAAAAATAAAAAACTGGAGACATTTTAAGCTTTTCATTTTTAAAATTTTTATCTTTATTTTATTTTAAAAATTTTTTACTTTAAAGATGGATACAATTCAGGGTTAGACTTACAAATAGTCATTGTACAGGCAGAGTTTGGGCCTCACTTTGGTCCCCATTTCACCTAGTTTAAGATCAGGTCCTCTAATCGAAGAAATGTGCCCCCTGCCACCAGCAGTTTTCCACCACTGCCAAACCCTTTCTTATAGTATTATGATAATTGTTCGGGGTTCACTTATGAATGAAAACATGTAGTTCTCAGGTCTTTGTTTCTGTGATAGACCACTGAATATTATAGACTCTAAATCCATCCAAGATGCTGCAAGTTTCTTAATTTTGTCCCTATTTATGGCTAAATAATATTCCACCGTGCATATGTACCACTTTTTAAAATCATGGGCAGCACGATTGGTTCCATGTTTTTGCTATTGTGAATAATGTTGCAATAAACATGCGTGTGCAGGTATCTTTTTCATAGAGGAATTTGAGTTCCTTCAGATATAGTCCCAGAAGGGGGTTTGCAGGGTTATATGGAAGGTTGATTTTCAGATCTTTTAGGAATTGCCACATTGTTTTCCACAGAGATTGTTCTAGTTTACACTCCCACCAACAGTGTTGAAATGTTCCTTTTTCTCTGCATCTTTTAGAGCATCTGTTGTTTTTGATTTACTGATGATGACCATGCTGACTGGAGTTAGGTGGTAGCTTAGTTTGATTTTAATTTGCATTTTTTGGATGATTAGTGAGGCTGAGCATTTTTTCATGTATCTGTTGGCTGTCGTATGATTTCTTTTGAGAAGTGTCTAGTCATATATTTTGCCCACTTTTTAAAAGGGCTGCTTGTTTTCTTCTTTTTGCCACATTTGAGTTCCTTGTAGATTCTAGATGTTAGGCCTTTGTCATATATAAAGTTGTCAAATTTTTTTTCCCATTCTGTGAACTCATTCTCCACTCGCATGATGGTTTCTTTTGCTTTGCATAGTCTTTTCTGTTTGATGAGGTCCCATTTGTCTATCTTATCTCTTTCGGCATGGGTATTTGGGGTTTTGGTCAGAAATTGGTTGCCAGTTCCAATTTCCATAAGAGTGTCTCCTGCATTTTCTAATGTTCTTATAGTTTGAGGTTTTTTTATGTTTAGGTCTTTGATCAATTTAGAATTGATTTCTGTGTATGGAGATAGGTAGGGGTCCTGTTTCAATCTTCTGCATGTGGTCAGCCAGTTTTCCCAGCACCGTTTACTGAATAGGTTCTCCTATCCCAATGGTTGTTAGTGGAGGTTTTGTCAAAGATGAGTTGGTTGAAAATTGAGGTTTTGCTTCTGGAATCTCTAGCCTGTTCCATTAGACTATGTGCCTGTTCTTGCACCAATACTAGGCTGTTTTGATTATTGTAGCCTTATGGTAAAGTTTAAAGCATGGAAGAGTGGTAACTCCCACTTTGTTTCTTTTGCTGAGGATTGTTTTGGCTATTCATGGTCATTGATGTTTCCATATGAATTTCAGCATTGTCATTTTCAGGTTAGAGAAAAAAGATGCTGATAATGTAATGGGTATTGCATTAAATCTGTAGATTGCCTTGGGTAGGTTGGACATCTTAACAATGTTGATGCTTCCAATCCATGAACCTGGAATGTTTTTCTATTTTTTGTCAACTTTGAGTTATTTGAGCAGTGTTTTGTAGTTTTCCTTGTAAAGCTCTTTCACTTCTCTGGCTAGGAAGATACTGAAGTATTTTATCTTTTTTTGTGACTATTGTGAATGAGATTGTGCTTTTTATTTGGTTCTCTGCCTATTTCTTGTTGGTGTTTATAAATGTGACTGTTTTTTGCACATTGATATTGTGCCCTGAGATGGCCAAAGTTCTTTACCAGTGCAAGAAGGTTTTTTACAGATTCTCTTGGATCTTCACAATATAGGATCATCTCGTCAGCAAAGAGAGGTAACTGACTTCCTCTTTTTCGATTTGGATACCTCTGATTTCCTCCTCTTGTCTGATTGCTGTAGTTCGGATTTTCCAACAGTATGTTGAACAGGAGGAGTGAAAGTGGGCAGCCTTGTCTTGTTCTGGTATTCAGGGGAAATGCTTCCAATTTTTGTCAAATTTAACAATATGTTGGCTGTGGGTTTATCATAGATGGCTCTTACTATTTTGAGGTATGTTCCCTCCACGCCTGGGTGTTCAAGGTTTTTATCAAGAAGGGATGCTGGATTTTATTGAAAGCTTTTTCTGTGTCTAATGATATAATCATGTGATTCCTATTTTACATCTGTTGATGTATTTAATTACATTTATGGTCTTGTGGTTGTTGGACCAGATCTGCATCCTGGGGATGAGGCCTACTTGGTCATGGTGGATGATTTTTTAGATATATTGTTGGATTCAATTTGCTAGAGTCTTGTTGAGTATTTTTGCATCTATGTTCATCAGAGATATTGGCCTGTGGTTTGGGTATCAGTGTGATGTTAGCTTCATAAAATGATTTGAGGAGAGATTCGTCTTTCTCAATTAATTCCTTGGAATACTTTCAATAGGACTGGTATCAGCTCCTTCTGTATGTTTTGTAGAACTCTGTTGGAAAGCCTTCTAGTTCAGGAGTTTTTGTGGTTTTTGTTTGTTTGTTTGTTTATGTTGGAGTAAATTTCCTGGGTTGCTATTTGTCTATTTAATGTCTCAATTTCTTCTTGTTTCAACCTTGCGAGATTTGTGTGATGTCAGAAAGTCCTCTGTTTCATTTAGGTTTTCTAGTTTGATAATTTTTTTTATTTCTTCAGGGTATGTTGTGATTTGATCTTTTGCAATTCTCATGCATGTTTGGGCTTTTTCTCTATTTTCTCTTGGTCAATATCGATAGAGGTCTGCCAATCTTGTTTTTCCTTTCAAAGAACCAGCATTGGCTGGGTGCCGTGGCTCAAGCCTATAATCCCAGAACTTTGGGAGGACGAGGCGAGAGGATTGCCTGAGCCCACAGGTTCAAGACCACCCTGGGCAACATGGTAAGACCTCCTCTCTCCAATAAATAAAAAATTAGCCGGGTGTGGTAGTGCGCGCCTGTAGTTGCAGCTACTTGGAAGGCTGAAGCAGAAGGCTTGCTGGAGCCCAGCAGGTCGAAGCTGCAGTGGCCAGGAGTATGCCACTGCACTCCAGCCTGGGTGACAGAGTGAGATTCCAACTCAAAAACAAACAAAGAAAAAAACAAAGAAGTAGCTTTTTGTTTCATTGAAATTTTCATTTTTTTCTTTTTTTTCTTTAAGTCTTCCTGCTTCCTGGTGATAATTGAAATGTTTGGGGTTTTCATTTTTGCATTGTCTTAATATATCTCACTACTAAATTTTTGAAAATGTTTTATTTTAAAGATGTGGGTACAATTCAGGATTAGGTGTATGGTATACAAGTGGATGTTGTACAAGTAAAGTTTGGGATTCCCATTCATTCCCACTCTGCCTGATTTGAGATCAGGTGCCTTTATTGATGTTATGCACCCATCACGACCCTGGCAGTATTCCACTATTGTTCATCCTTTTCTTATAGTATTATGGCAAATGTTCAGTGTCTGCTTATGACTGAGATCATATGGTACTCTGTTCTTTGTGTCTGTGATACATTACTGAGTATTATGGACTCTAAATCCAACCAAGATGCCGCGAAGTCCATATGTTTGTTTTTTATAGCTGCATAATATTCCATTGTGCATATGTACCACATTTTTTTATCCAGTCCACTTTCAATGGGCAGCACAGTTGGTTCCATGTTTTTGCTATTGTAAATAGTGCAGCCGATTGCTAGGTTATATGGAAGGTCAATTTCTAGTTCTTTTAGAAATTGCCACACTGTTTTCCATAGAGGTTGAACTAGTTTGGATACTCATCAGCAGTGTAGATGTGTTCCCTTAACTCCACATACTCACCAGTGTCTGTTGTTTGTTTTATTGTTGATGGTCATCCTTACAGGGGTTGGGTGGTATCTCAATGTGGTTTTGATTTGTATTTCTCTGATGATTAGTGAGGCTGAACACTTTTTCAGGGGTCTGTTGACTGCTCATATATGCTTTTGAGATGTGTCTATTCATGACTTTTGACCACTTTTTAATGGGGCTTTTTTTTTCCCTCTCAGCATCTTTGAGGTCCTTCTCAATCCTGTATGTTAGGCCTTTGTCATATGTACAGTTGGCAAATATTTTTCCCATTCTGTGGGCTGTCTCCCTGCTCTCTTGATGGTTTCTTTTGCTTTGCAGAAGCATTTCAGTTTAATGAGGTCCCACTTGTCTATCTTATCTCTTGTGACATGGACATCTGGGTTTTGATCAAGAATTCGTTGTCTACTCTGATTTCTATAAGGGTGTCTCCTGAGTTTTTTACAGCATGAGATTTTACATTTAGGTCTCTGATTCATTTAGAGTTGATTTTTGTGCACGTTGATAGATAGGAGTCTAGTTTCAATTTCTGCATGTGGTCAGTCAGTTTTCCCAGCACTATTTACTAATTAGTTCTCCACTCCCCAGTGGTTTGTTGGTGGAGGCTTTGTCAAAGATGCAACAGTTGAGAAATTGAATTGAGGTCTTGCTTCCAGAAATTCCATCCAGTCCCATTGGTCCATATGCCTGCTCTTATACCAATACCAAGCTGTTTGATTATTGCAGCCTTATAGTAAAATGTAAAGTCTGGAAGTGTGGTACTTCCTGCTTTGTTTCTTTTGCTAAGGATTGTTTTGGCTATTTGTGGTCATTTATGTTTCCATATGAATTTCTGTATTGTCATTTTCAGGTCTTAGAAGAATGATGTTGGTAATTTAATGAGTAGTGCGTTGAATCTGTAGATTATCTTTGGTAGGATGGACATCATTACAATGTTAATTCTTTCTATTCATGAGCAAGAATTATTTTTATATTTGTTTGTGTCTTCTTGAATTACTTTGAGCAGTGTTTTGTAGTTTTCATTGTGTAGGTCTTTCACTTCTCTGGTTAGGAAGAAGCTAAGGAATTTCATATTTTTGTGTGACTATTGTGACTGGGATTGTGATTTTATTTGGTTTTCTACCTGTTTGTTTTTGGTGTATAAGAATGAGATTGTGTTTTTCACATTTATATTGTACCCTGAGACTTCCCAAAGTTCTTTATCAGTGAAAGGAAGTTTTTGACAAATTGTCTTGGATTTTCTTTTTCTTTTCTTTTTTTTTGAGTTGGAGTCTCACTCTGTCACCCAGACTAGAGTGCAGTGGCCGCTCCCGGCCACTGCAGCCTCGACCTGCTGGGCTCTGGCGATCCTTCTGCCTCAGCCTTCCGAGTAGCCGGAATTACAGGCGTGCGCTACCACACCTGGCTAATTTTTTGATTTATTGTAGAGTTGAGGTCTCGACTGCCCAGGCGGGTCTCGAACCCGCGGGCTCAGGCAATCCACTCACCTCAGCCTCCCAAAGACGCGGGATTGCAGGCTGAGCCACCGAGCCCGGCTCCGAATTTTCAAGTTATAGGATCATATCATCAACAAAGAAGGATAACTTAACTTCCTCTTTTCCTATTTGGATATTACTGATTTCTTTTCTTGTCTACTTGCTCTAGTTAGGACTTCCAACACAATGTTCAACAGAAGGGGTGAGAGTGGACAGCCTTATCTTGTTCCAATTTTTAGGGGAAATGCTTCCAGTTTCTCTCCATTTAGCAATATGTTGGCTGTGAGTTTATCATAGATGACACTGTTTTGAGGTATGTTCCTTCTATGTCTAGGACCTTGAAGATCTTTATCACGAAGGATGCTAGATTTTATTGAATGCTATTTCTGTGTCTAATGATATAATCATGTGGTTCTTGTTTTTACATCTGTTGTATTTAATTACATTTACAGTCTTGTGGATGTTGAACCATTCTTGCATCCCAGGTATGAAGCCTACTTGGTCATGGTGGATGATTTTTGAGATGTGTTGTTAAACCCAATTTGTGAGAAACTTGCTGAGAATTTTTGCATCCATGCTCATTAATGATATTGGCCTGTAATTCTCTTTTCTCACTGGATCTTTACCTGATTTGGTTATCAGTGTGATGTCAGCTTCGTAAAATGATTTGGGGAGAATTCTGTCTTTTTTAATTGCCTGGAATTCTTTCAATTGGATCGGTATCAGCAACTCTTTGCATGTTTTGTAGAATTCTGTTGGAAAGTCATCTGGTCCGGTTTTTGTGGGGGTTTTGTTGTTGTTGTTTGGTTTGTTTTTTAGGTAGTTTTCTTATGATAGAGTCTATTTCCTGTGTTGTTATTGATCTATTTAGTGTCTCAATGTCTTCTTGTTTCTACCTTGGAGGTTGTATGATGTTGGAAAGTCCTCTGTTTCATTTAGGTCATCATGCTTGTTTCCATACAGGTGTGCATAGTAATCTCTGATAATCTTTTGTATTCCTTTGGGGGTCAGTTGTGATTTGAATTTGTGTATTTCTGATTGTGTTTATTTGGACTTTTTCACTTTTTTCCTTAAACAGTCTGGCTAGGATTCATTAAATCTTGTTTATCCTTTCAAAGAACCAGTTTTTTAAATATATATACATATTTTTTATTTTAAAATTGTGGGGTACAGTTAAGAGCTAGGTATACAAATATGCATTGTGCAGGTACCCTTGTTGATGAGGTGTGTCCCCGCATCCCCAGACAGATATTGACTACCATTAATCCTACCTCCCTTCCTCTCCCTGCCCCCCCATAGTTTCCCGCCACTGTCAATCCTTTTCTTATAGTATTAGGGTAGTTGTTCAAGACCCACTTATGAGTGAGAACATGTGATACTCAGATCTTTGTTTCTGGGAGAGATCACTCAGTATTATAAACTCTAATCCCATCCAGGTTGCTGCGAAATTCATGATTTTGTTCGTTTTTATGGCTGCATAATATTCCATTGTGTATATGTACCACATTTTTAAAATCCAGTCCTCTTTTGATGGACAGCATGGTTGGTTCCATGATCTTGCTATTGTGAACAATGCTGTGATAAACATACATGTGCAGGTATCTTTCTTATAGAGTGATTTGAGTTCTTCAAGGTATATTCCCAGTAGGGGGATTGAGGGTCACATGGAAGGTCAATTTTTAGAGTTTTAGGAATCAACACACTGATTTCCACAGAGGCTGCATTAATTTACACTCCCACCAACAGTGTAGAAGTGTTCCCTTTTCACCACATCCTCTCCAGCATCTGCTATTTTTTGAGTTATTGACAATGGCCATTCTGACTGGAGTTAGGTGGTATCTCAGTGTAGTTTTAATTTGCATTTCCTTGGTGACTAGTGAGGTTGATCATTTCTTCATGTATCTGTTGACTGTTCATATGTCTTCTTTTGAGAAGTGTCTGTTCATGTCTTTTGCCCACTTTGTAATGGGGTTGTTTGTTTTTTTCTTTTCAGCACATTTGAGTTCCCTTGTAGATCC
>NW_007259741.1:627069-638758 GCF_000164805.1 Carlito syrichta
GGGGGGGGGTTTCTGTGATATTTTTGTTCTCTATGCCTCGTATTTGAGCTCTTACTTTGGTGATCTAGATTCTGCTGCTGATGTTAGAGTTCTGGTGGTCTTGTCTTTCCAGTTCCTTTAGGTGCTTTTTTAGATTGTTACTTTTGATCTTTCCATTTTCTTGATGTGCGTTCATAGAGATATAAATTCCTCCTTTAGATATTCTTTCATGGTATCCCAGAGGTTGTGGTAAGATGTTTTTTCTCCTTCACTTCTTTCCAGGGATATCTTGATTTCTGCCTTGATTTCTGTGTTGACCCAGTAGTCATTCAGCATCATCTTGTTTAGTGTCTTTCTGGGTTTGGGGAAAATTTTGTTGGTGTTAATATTTATTTTGAATCCACTGTGCTCTGAGAGGATGCATGGCAGTATTTTGATCTTAAGAAATTTATTTATACTTGATTTATGGCCAAGGGTGTGATTGATCTTGGAGTACATTCCATATGATGATTAGTAGAATGTATAGTCTGTGGTTATTGGGTGTTATGTCTTCTAGGTATCTATTAAGTCCATTTGGTCAAGTGTCAAGTTGAGGTTTTGGATCTCTTTGTTGATTTTTTGCCTTGATGATCTAACTAGGCTTGTTGGTGGAGTATTTAAGTCCCCAGTTATAATAGTGTTAGAGTTGACTTATTTTAATTTACTTAGTAGTTGCTTTATAAATGCTCCTGTGTTGGGATCATGTTTGGTTAGGATGGATATTTCTTGTTGATAGATTGAAACTTTTATAACTATGTGATGTTCTTCCATATCTTTTAAAATTTTTGATAGCTTAAATGTTGTTTTGTCTGATATTAAGGTCATGACTCCTGCTTCCTTTGTGATCCATTTTCTTGGAAATTCATTTTCCATTCTCTAACTGAGTTTGTTTGTGACTCCTTCTATGGTGAGATGAGTTTCCTGGAAGCAGCAAATTACTGGTTCATGGATTTTTATCCAATTTGTCATTCTGTTTCTTTTCAGTGATGAATTTAGTTCATTCATATTCAGGCTGATTTTTTGAAATTTGAATGTTGATCCTGGTATGAGGTTCTTATGAAATTTTTCTTTGTTTTCTTTTAACTTTTTGGTTGGTGCATTTGTGTTTTTTCAAGTTTGCAGTTGCAATGTATTCTCTGTTGATTCTGTGTTCTGTTCTCTTGGAAAGTGTGCAGTCACTCTTTTTTTTCTTTCTTTCTTCTATACTTAATACCTTTTTAAAGCATTGCCTGTAGAGCTGGTCTGGAAGCTGCATAATCTCTTATAGATTGGATGTCTGGGAAGGATTTTATTTCTCCATCACTGATGAAGCTGAGCTTGGCTGAGTAGGAAATTCTTCCTTGAAATTGTTTATCTTTGAGGACTTTGAATATTGCACTCCAGTTCCTTCCAGCTTGTAGTGTTTCTGCCAATAAATCTGCTGCTACTCTGACTGGTTTTCTTCAGTAGGTAATCTGACCTTTCTCTCTTGCTGACTTTAGGATTTTTTTTTATTTTGTACCTTCTTTGTGTAGGCTAATTGCTATGTGTCTAGGAGTCAGTCTTCTCATTTGATGTCTTGAGAAGGTTCTCTGTATCTTTGATTGGATGGTCACATCTCTGGTGAGATGGAGAAGGTTTTTTTTGGATAACCTTCTGCAATAATTGCTCCAAGGTGTTCTTCATTTCCCTTCCTTCTGGGATACCAATCAGGCATAGGTTCATCCTCTTGATATAGTAGAACATCACTTGAAGACTTTGTTCTTTCTTTCTGAATGTTCTGCTTATATTTTTTACAGATTGGTTTGATATCATGTTTTGGTCTTCAAGTTCTGAGATTCTTTCTTCTGCTTGATTAATTCTGCTTTTTATGCTTGCCATCTTGTTATTTATTTCTTAGACGAAATTTTTTTTGTGTCCAAAATCTCTGTTACAAGTTCTTTCAGTGTTGCATCTTATCATTCTTGAGTCTTATTCATTCTTTCCATCCATTCCCTAATCCCTGTTGTATTGCCAGTCATTGGTGACTTCCATTGTTTGGGCAGAGGTCTGATTTTTCAGATGTTTTCTCTTTGTAACACTGGGAATTACTTGGGCTCTTCCCTTGATTTTTCCTCATTTTTGACAGATCTCTTTCTTTTCTCTTTGGTTCTGTTATTCATTGGCAGTGGAAGAGGCTTTCACTTCTGATATTTGCTCAACCCTCTATTCTTTCCTGATCAGGAATCCAAATTTGTTCTATTTTGAAACAGGGCTGTGAGTGTGAAGTTTTGCTGTCTCTTATTGTTTTTGACAGTAAAATAATTGGAGGATGGGGAGCTAGATTCAGAAATTACTCGCAAATCACAATGTCCACTGACTGTGGTACAGGTTCCCTGAGACCCATTCCCCACCACCAGTCTATATGGTGATGCATTGAGTATGTGTATATACCCCCTGATTCCAAGATACAGTAACAGCAATGAGGATAACAGAGAAAAGTAGATTGAAATAAGACAGACAAAAATAAAAAAATACTGCCAAACAAAATCAGAAATCAAAACAAAAAAATTACATACACACACACACACTCAACACAGAATGGAAGAAGAAAAAAAGAGAGGTGAAAAGAATCTTAAAAATTCAAATTGAACCCTCACACATACATTCACACACACACACACTAAAGTAAAAAAAGAGAACAAAACAAACTAACAAACAAAAAAACTGAAAGATGAACACTCAATCATTCACATATCCACATAAACAAAAAACAAAAAATGAAAGAAGAAAGAAAAAATAATAAGGGGGGGGGAGGATGCAGACCAAACCCTCACATACTCATACATCCACAAAGGAAAAAGATAAAGATTTTAAAACAAAAACCAAACAAGCAACAACAATAAAACAAACAAACAATAAAATCAATCAGCCCTCTTGTGGCAGATTCTGTAATTGTTCCTCTCAGCTACTCACAAGAAAGCCCCTCTGCTGTCTTCTGTGGAGCTGTAGTCTCATACACAATCTCCCCAGCAGCCTGCTGGAGAAGGAGGAGGAGACAGCAGTGGGGGTGGTGGGACTTCAGTCCTCCCCTCCAACTCTCCTATTTCCAAGGGGACCCCCTCTGGTGGAGAGGTGTGGAACTGTTTTCTCCTTAGGTACTTTCAGAGGGTGCCCCAACCAGGCTTGCCCGAGTAGAGTCCATCTATTGTAGCTGATGTCCAGACTCTGACTGGGTTTGTCCCTCTCAGAGTGTTCAGAGGATTGATGGGGAGGAGGGGGTTGGGTTAGCCCCTGACTCACCACTTATCTCTTTGAGGGAGAGGTCTTCCTCATCCTTTTTCTGGTCATACCCTATGTTCCATGGCTGAATTAGGGTAGGGAGTTGGGCACCTGAGACTCAGAATTCGTCCTGTCCCTCCGGAGTTTGTGCTTTTGGGATGTTTCCTCTGGGTCACAGAAGTTAACTCATGAAAAGTTAATCCTCCAGTCAGAGAGATCGAATCTGTTGCTCTATGGTAAGCAAGCCAGAGCACTTTTCTGCCCAGTTTTCAAGGTGGTGGCAGGGTGCCTCTTTTTCTTCTCCAGTGGGGCTCTGCCTCTGGGCTCCCTAGCTGTACTCCCTCCATAGGCCTTGCTGTCAGAGTCTGACCAGGTGCTGCAGTGATGAGGCAGATCCCGGAGGTGGCAATCACTCCCAGCAACTTCTTCCCAGGAAGGGCTTTGCTGATTTTTAAAAAAATAGCACTCAGCTTCTGCACCCTGGGAATTACTAGGGTGCAAGCAGAGCAGCTGCAGCACCAGCTGCTTCACCAGGAGAGCCCTAGCCACTTGCTCCCAAATCCCCACTCAGTCAGCTACTCACACACCCACTTACACACAGATATGTAGGCAAAATTTTCCATATACACAGTCACTCACATTGGGACTTACATAGTCTGACTGGCTATGCTGCCGTCTTCCTCCTCCCTTCTCTCCATTTTTTTTCTATGATATTTTTGTCTTGTATGCCCTGCATTTGGGCTTTTACTTTGGTGATCTGGATTCTTTTGCTGATCTTAGAGTTTTGGTGAGCTTGTCTTTCCAGCTCCCTTAGGTGATTTGTTAGGCTGTTAACTTGTGAGCTTTCCATTTTCTTGATGTGTGTTCACAAATAAATGAATTCCTCTGTCAGTACTGTTTTCACAGTATCCCAGAGATTTTGGCAAGATATTTCTTAATTTTCATTTGGTATCAAGAATCTTTTAATTTCTGCTTTGATTTCCATGTTGACCCAGGAGTTGTTCAGTATCATACTGTTTGGTGTCCATGCCTTTGTGGGTTTAGGGGTAGCTTTGTGGGGGTTGACATTTATTTTTATTCCATTATGGTCTGAGAAGGTGCATGGCAGTATTTTGAACTTATGCAATTTGTTTATACTTTATTCATGCGTGAAGATGTGGTTGATCTTGGAGTATGTTTCATGTGGTGATGAGCAGAATGTATATTCCATAGTTGTTGAGTGGAGTGTTCTGCAGGTATCTATTAAGTCCATTTGTTCAAGCATCATGTTGAGGTTCCAGATCTCCTTGCTGATTTTTGGTTTTGAAGTTTTATCTAGGGTTAATAGTGGGGTATTTAAGTCCCTAGCTATGATAGTGTTAGAGTGAATATCTTTTTTTAGTTTACCTAAAGGTTGCTTTATAAAGGTTGGTGCTCCTAAGTTGGGTGCATATATGTTTAGGATGGATATTTCTTGTTGATGGATTGAACCTTTTATCATTATGTAGTAATTATCTTTTTTAATTTTTGATAGCTTAAAGTATATTTTGTCTGATATTAAGATTAAACTCCTGCTTTATTTTGTGTTCCATTAACCAGAAAATTTTTTTCCACCCTCTTACTTTGAGTCTGTGAGTGTCCATTCTGGTGAGATGAGACTCCTGAAGACAGCATATTGTTGCATCATGTTTTTTTTTTTTAATGCAGTTTTCCATCCTATGTCTTTTCAGTGGTGCATGTAGTCCATTCATATTCAGGCTAATTATTGAGATGTGAGGGTTTATCACTATCATGAGGCTTTTATAAGGTTTGTTGTTGTTGGTTTGTTTATTTGTTTGTTGGTTTTCTTTTGATTTTGGAGTTAATATATGTGTGTGTTTTCAATCTTTTCCCTGCATTCTTTGGGAGAGCATTGTCATTATTTTTTTCTTTCTTCTGTGTTTTTTACTTCCTTAAGTGTTTCCTGTAGAGCTTGTCTGGAAGCAGTGCAAACTCTTAGGGATTGAATGTTTGTGAAGGATTTGAATTCTCCATCGCTGTTGAAGCTTAGCTTAGTTGGGTAGGAAATTCCTAGTTGGAATTGTTTATCTTTGAGAACACTGAAGACTGATTCCAGTCTTTTCTAGCCTATGGTGTTTCTGTAGCTAAGACTGCTGCTATTCTAATTGTTCTGTCCCAGTGAGTAGTCTGATCTTTTTCTCTTGCTGCCTTTAGGTCTTTTTCTTTTATACCTACTTTGTGTAAGTGGATTACTATCTGTTTAGGAGTTGGTCTTCTCATTTGATATCTTGCAGGAGTTCTCTGAATCCCTTGTGTTTGAACGATCACATCTCTGAAGAAATGAGGGAAGTTTTCCTGGATAATTTCATGGAATGTTTATTCCAGGGCTGTCTCTTTTTCTCTATCTGCCTCAAGAATGCCAATTAATCATAGGTTCAGCCTCTTGCACATCTCTTGGAGGCTGTGTTTTATCTTGCACATCTCTTGGAGGCTGTGTTCAGCCTCTTGCACATCTCTTGGAGGCTGTGTTCTATCTTTTAAAGAGTCTTTTCTATGTTTTTAACATTTTGGGTTAGTTCCAAGATTCTGTCTTCTGCTTACTTAATTTTGCTTTCCTTGTTTGCCAGTTTATTTATTTCATTTATTGCCGTCATCTCAGTTATCAAATCCTCCATTCTTTCCTATTGTCTCTCCTCGTTTCTATCCATTCTCTACAAATCTCTTGTTGTCTGTGTTTTTGGTTTGAGACCAGTTGTTCTGGGGCTCTTCCTTGTTTGAGTTCCAAAGTCTGTATTCTCAGGTGTTATTTTCCCAGGTTTCTGTATGGGACATATGTTCTTCCTTTGATTCTTCATTTGTGATGCTTTTGTGATGGTTTCCCTCCCCTCACCCTTCTTTAATTCCATTGTTCGTGATAGGGAGGATAGCTTTCATTTCTGTTTGCTCAAACCCCTATTTTTCCTTACATAAATCCTCTGGATTTGCTCAGTTTTGAAGCCAGACTGGAGACGGGGGGCTGTGCTTTTTGCAGTTTTGAGGTTTGATTAAGGTGTGATGGGGGAGCTGTGGTTCAGAAGCTACCTGTAGATCACAGTATCTGCTGACAGTTGTGTGTGCCCCCTGGAATTCACTTCCCACCACCTTACAACCTGTCCATGCAGTGAGGGCGTATGTATGCCTCCTGAATGCAAAAGGGGATAAGAAAAAGGAAAAGAATGGAAAAAGGAAGAAGGGAGATGAAAGGAAGATGAAGAGAGGAGATGAGAAGGAAAGCAGACAGGTACACCAACTAACAAATAAACATAAACAAACACAAAAAAACCAAAAACATACAAACAAGGAAATGTACAAACAAAAAAACCCTGATAATGTACTTGCCCTCAAAAATACCCATATGCAAACAGAGGGACTAAAAAACACCTCCCCCCAAAAATCAAAAACAAAACAAGTACTAAAGTATAAACAAAAACAGAGAAAATAAAAACTCCCACTGTGGCCATTTCTGGAAATTCAGTCTCCTTTCCCAAGGACTGACACTGCTTCTGACAGCAGCTGAGGTAGGGAGTGGGCTCCAGTCTCCAGTCCCTCCCCTCCACTCTCAGTGCAGGCAATGGGGTTTTTCTTAGTGTGGATCAGATGTCTCATGGACTGCTGAGGGAGGAGGGTGAATTAGATCCATACTCACTTAACTCGCCTGTTGCTGCTGCTGCAGCCAATTTACTCACTCAGATCAGAAGTGTCCATGCCTGGTTCAGTGTGGGGGTGAAGCATCCATCTCTCTATGTCTGCTCCTGAAGTTTCCTCTCTGGGTAATTGATGGTCAATTCCAGAGGGTGCAGAGATCGCCTCTGGGTACCAGACTGGAGGCTAAACAGAGCCGGGTAGGCCAATGCAGGTCCTGGGACAGAGAAAATGATAGTAGTCCATGTCTTCTCACCAACTGTGGGGCTCAGCTCCAGATTTCCTCGCCATGCCCTCTCCGTGGTTCCCATTGATAGTGCCAGCCTGCTGCTGCAGGGGGTGACATGGACCAGGTGCCAGGTGCTGAGGAGCAGCTGACTGCTGCCTCCTCCCAAGAGACCCTTGAGAATGGTTGATGATCCTGCATGCAGGGGTATCCAATCTCAGGGTAGTGGTGGGTTGCAGCCACCTCCAGAGGTGAGCCCTGGATGCTTGATTCTGAGTCTCCCTGCAGATGGAGTTTCACTCACTCAGCTGCACTCACTTACTCACGCAGACTGCCTTTATGGACACTTGCCCTTGCAGAGACTTTTACACTTTCACCAGTTCGTCGTCATCTTGCCTCTTCCCAGCCCCAAACTTTTGTAACTGAGTTCAGACTTACTCTCTGTGAGCTTTATGTAATGGGCTCTTTCCTCTGTTGTAGTGTGTATTGTATTTGCAATTATTTACATGTCTGTGAATAAGTAGGGTACATGAATATGAACTCTAGAACCAGCTGTGGCTGACTAAGCAACACAAGAGGATATGTCTACAGAATATCGATCCCTCTGAAAACTCTACTCAAAGGAAGCAAGGATTATGTTAAGGCACAAACTCACAAATCCAAAGGTACAAAACATGAGAAGTCGCAGCAGAATGGTGGAAGCCAGAAAACAGAAGAGAATGATAATAGATTTATAAGACCCAAAAATATAAGTTATAAGTCAGAATAGACCTCTTACCCTTCTGAATATATAAAACCTAAAAGCTGAACTCTAGGGGAGACTAGAAGATATTTCCCTGGGGAAAAGCCAGGGGTTGGGTGTGGAAAAAAACAACAACAAATAAACAAAACTAAACATTCTGAGAATTTGAGATTACACAATTGAATGCCCTACCTAGATCATCACAAAATGAAATTTTTAGTTAACAAGCTCCAACTGTGTGTGAGGAACTTCCAGTCAGCTTTTTAGTTCTCCAGTCTTACTGGCAGACAGCCAAGGATGGGCATGTATCCGAGGAAGGTCTCTAATGTGAAGGAAAGCCAAACAAAAAGAAAGAAGCAACTTGGAGAAATTAGAGAAGATTTCATATTGATGAGAACAAAATAGGCTGTTATATATGATAAGGGAAAAGGACATTCAGAAGGAAAAACAATGTTCTTAGAAATTAAAAATGTGTTACAAATATTAAAAACTTAGCAGATGGATTGAAAGATACAGTTGAGAAAATCTTCCAGAAATCAGAGTCAAAAGACTTTTAATGGAAAGAAACAAAGGCAAGTTATTAAATAATAGTTCCAGAGAGTTTAACAGCCAACTATTACGAGTTTCAAAACAAATAAAAAATGTAAAGAAAATGATATCATCTACGATATATTCAAAAACTCCCACCAGGAATTGAGGAATGCACTGAGAGACTTAAAAAATTCAGAATTTATTTACAAAAAATAGTGTATTGGCGGTAAGAAAAAAATTGTGTATTTATGCTTACATGTTTAAACCTCAGTTACCTTCAAAGTACTCTCCACTTGATGAAATATACCCACTGAAACTTGTTTCTGTTGCTCAAAACAGTTTTTGAACTTGGCAATCTTGATGCCTTTTAGTGTTTTTGCAGGTTTTTGTTTGTTTGTTTGTTTCACCTCTTCCACACTGATGAAATGTTTCCCTTTGAGGACTTTTTTTCATCAGGGGAAACAAAAAAAAGTTGCTCAGGATGAGATTGGGTGGAGCACAGGGATCATGCCTGTTTTGGGTCAAAAACTGCTGAACACTCAGCTTGGTGTGGGCAGGTGTGCTTGTAATTCACCTATTACGACAAACACATTAAAAGGATCTCCTCCCCCCCGAAAATTCACTGAAATCGAACGCAGACTCTCACAACAACGCTAGTTGGTCCACTGTGGCCAACAGGTTCCTAGAACATTTATGTAGTACTACAAGGCACCCACCCTCCAAAAAGGCAATTCTGTTTTTTGGGGTTCTCCTCATATAGATGTATAGTCCAAAATATCCCATGACTGCATGGTGAAATGGGACAAAAAATAGAACCAGATGAAAGCACATTCTTATGAAATTTAAAAACATGGGGACACAGAGAAGATTCTAAAAGCACCTAGAGAAAGACAAAATAAATTTTATAAAAAGGGCTAAAAATCAAAACGGCTATGGTCTGCTCAACATATACACCACAATCTCAAAGATGACTGAACACCACCTTTAAAATTCTGAAGGACTGATCCTAATCTAAAAATCTATACCCAACAAAGTATAAATTATGAATGAAAACAAACACAATAATTTCAGGTATTCAAAAGATTTATCGTCTCTCATGAAGCTATCAGAGGATATGACTCTCAAAATGAAAAAGTAATCCAAGAAAAGAAAGATATGGAAACCAAGGAACAGAGAATCCTAGGGAAAATGGTGAGGGCAGCATGACCTGACAACTCTGAATCAGGTCTCTTTAACAAGATCCAGTCTAGATTGGAGAACTTAGAAGGCTTAGGAAGACATGTCTCTGAAAAGATAAGGTGACAGAATATGTTATATTTTAGGAGATTCCGGCAATTAGGGGAGAGGTCAGGATGCATTAGTGATAATGAAAACCTAAGCAAACAATAACAAAAATACAATCATTCATCAAGTTAAAAAATCAAGAAAGATTATTTAGTATAGATTGGTATACCACAGATTTCAGCTCTAAAAATATTAAATACTGCTCTAACCAAAAAATATGATTATGTATTGGATATATTTAACTATATTGGAAAAATGACGAATAAATGTATGCATATGTGTAAGCAGTGAGAGGCAAGTCAATGGCTAGTTTGCAAAAAAATGAAGTGACACTGTAAGTATAATATTTAGATTTATGAAAGTAGTTGTCATCATCATCAATTATCATATTGATAATAAAGATAATAATGTGAAAGTCTTTGGGTATCCAGAAATAAGAGATGGTGTATGAACTGGTCATGAAAATACTAGTTCTTAAATGTAGAATTATAGAACTATTTGACTCTAAAATACGTCCATGTGTATGTGTGATTAAAATTAAAGCTGCACTTACAACAGAAGGCTATGGAATCATTTGGAGGGCTAGGGAACCAGGCTAGGAACTATTCAGAACTACACAGCCCGAACCAATGCCCAAAATCAAGCGTGGAGTATGCTCTGCCACCACCTCCAGACAGCAGACTACAGCTCAGCCGCTCATGCTGTGGTGAAGACCATCAGCCAACCTCCGGAGAAAGACCTTGCCACTGCCAAAGAGCTATGTGCAGAAAGAAGCAAGAGGATCAATCACCAGCTGCAAGCTCAAGGACATTTACTGAATTTGCTAGGTGCACAGTGTATATATTTAAAGGAGAAAAAAGAGAAAGTGCTAAAACACAATGTATTAAATGTCTAGAATAGGCAAATCCATAGAGACGGAAAGTAGATTAGTGGTAGCCTAGACCTGGGGTGAGGAGGGCATTGGAGAGTGGCAGCAATGCGTGTGAGGTTTCCTTGTGGGGTCATGAAAAGACTAAAATTAGATTACAGTGATGGCTACAGACCTATTGTTGGGCATCTTTGCAAAAATCATTGACTTTTATAGCTTCAGTCGGTGAATCTTTTGGAATGTAAATTATATCTCAAAAAAATTTTAAACATGGGGTCGGGCTCGGTGGCTCAGCCTCTGATCCCAGGCTGTAATCTGCCACGGGTTCCAGACCAGCCTGGGCAATTTGGCAAGACCTCGTCTCTACAATAAATCAAAAAATTAGCCTGGCATGGTAGCACGCACCTGTAGTTCTGGCTGCTTGGAAGGTTAAGGCAGGAGGATCGCCGGAGCCCAGCAGGTTGATGCTGAGGTGGCTGTGAGTGTGCAACTGCCCTCCAGCCTGGGTGACAGAGACTCCAACACACACAAAAAATTAAACATGGATTTTCTTTGATCACAGCACATGATGAGGTAAATCAATCTGGGTAGAAACTGATGATGCTGAGTATTTGCTAATGAATGCATGAGAAAATTCCAGGATGACAGCATCAAAAGGCCATTTGCAATGGGCACTTTAACATATACTTGAAAGGAATCACAGAAACTTGACCAGTAAAGCACTAAAAATGTATGTATGTATATGTATACACATACACATGCACAGTTCTCAGTATTTCTAGGGGAGTATAACAGTAGTTATCCCTTTGTTTGTTGATCTGTTTAGCTTTTACTATCTTTAACATGAGTAAGGATTTTTGTATTAGGACTGCTTTGTTTCAACCATGTCTACCATCCTCCTAGTTCCAGGACCACTAGAGCCCTAGAGATTGGATCTTCTTGAACCTCTCCCAACATGGCCACAGAAAGGCACTTCACCAGCCCTGAGATTCCAGGCTGGGCAATGCACATGCCCAGGTGGTCTGCACCCATGTTTGGTCTTCTATACTACACTGTCACTTGCATGCTCAATGCCCTGCTGTCCCTAGCTTTCTGCCCCGCCCCCGCCCCCCACCCCATC
>NW_007259741.1:638778-639513 GCF_000164805.1 Carlito syrichta
TCAAAATTAGTGTCCATAACTCTACCATTGCATGTAGCATGTTATATGGCATTGTAGTAAATAACACCAGATTGTAAATTCATTCAAAGGCAGGGCAACCATGCATTTACAAATGTATTACAAATAGGCTCTACACATACAGAAACTTGGTGAATGTTTTGGGAGTCAATCAATTACTAAATTTTGCAAATAATGTCAAGAGAAATGACAAATGAACAGGCTGAAAAGTAATTTTAGCATCTTGACAAGCTTCCCCAGTGCAATGGGCTCTTGGCTTGCTTTGCCCTTTAACCTCAAGCTGGTTCACATTAGAGGACCAAAAAATAAGACTCAGATAAGTATGCATCATTTATGCATCTATAAAACCTATTAATTTAAAAGATTTAAAAAATTCCAGATGAAGTATTTTGTAAAATCAAAACAATTGAAAGAGCATAATTGCAACAAGTTAATAGATTTAAGAAATACAATTTGTGACAGTGTGTGTTAGTCATGATGGGTTATAGAGATAATAAAATAATGCACGCTTCTAAAGAACAAATCAATGCAATGTCTTCAGGGCTCAGCATGCCATTTAAGATAACATTATGATCACTGATTTTATTTTATTTTATTTTATTTTATTTTTTTTGAGTTGGAGTCTCACTCTGTCGCCCAGACTGGAGTGCAGTGGCTGCTCCCGGCCACCGCAGCCTCGACCTGCTGGGCTCCCGCGATCCTTCCGCCTCAGCCTGA
>NW_007259741.1:639533-642785 GCF_000164805.1 Carlito syrichta
CGCCCCCGCCCCCCACCCCATCAGAAATCCAGGGTAATATCAGCGTTTCCACTTGCCTTCACTCACTGCTGCAGCCAGAGTGTCCCTGGAGAATAAATTCACGTTGTCCCCCCTAAACTGCATTCTCTGCTCCTTGTTCTTGGTCAGCTCCCATTCACTCTTCATCAACTCCAGGGAACCCTCACTATGCCCTGCAAATGCCTACTTAATTGCCTCGCCCCCTCCCAGTTCTCAGCAGAGGGCCAGTTCTTCTAACTCTAAATAAATAAAGATGGATCATTAGCTCCCTCAACCAGCCTCATCCCCCGCTTCCCACCAGCTGAAATGTCTCTACACCCACCATCATCATGGTCAGTCTCCTGCTCAAAGACAGCTGTTCCGCCTTCCACCCTGTGTCTTCCTTCTCTAAGCCTGTGCTTCATCATGACTTCTTCCTGATCCCAAACTGGCCACTTGGAGGCCCAGCATCAAAGGGAAGTGGGATACACTGGACTGGGAGTTGGAAACCTTCCCTTTTCAATGATCTTTTTTCTGGGTATTTTTAATGTCCTCCGGTCTTTCACATGCTAAAAATACTTTCCATGATTCCACAGTCTCCTCTAGAACTATGTCTCCACCATGTCTCAGTCAAACTCCTCAAAAGCAACCAACAACCCCAGCCTCAACCATTTCATATCTCAATCATCTTCCAACTCACTCCATACTAGCTTCTGCCCTCCCCATCTAACTGATGCCACTTTTGCCAAGGGTTAGCAGTAACTGTCCATGTGCCACCAGTCCAGCACAGGTCCCATGTTACTGCCCTACTATGTTCAGTACAATCAACCTTGTTCTTTAAAAATAATTAAAACTATTTGTTTTACATTGACATAAAATTGTACATATTCATGGGGTACATAGTGAGGCTACCATGCATATAATATATAGTGATCAGATCAGGGAAATTAGTATATCCATAATCTCAAACATTCGTGATTTATTTGTGAGGGGAACATTCATTATCTCCCTTCTAGTTGTTTGATACTACATATTATTATTAACTGAGTCTTCCTACAGTGCTACAGAACACAAAAACTTGTATCTCCAATCTGGCTATAATTTTGTATCACAAGTCTCTCCCTTCCCCCTTCCAGCTTCTAGTATCTTCTGATCTATACTTTTTACTTCTATGAGATCAACGTTTTTAGCTTTCACATGTGAGTGTAAATACAGTAAGTAACCTTGTCCTCTACACTCTATCCCCTTAGTTTTTGTGGCAGTCCCAAATTTTCTCATCCATCTCTTCTTCTCTAGTGGGTCCTCATCCTTCATCTATGTCTAAAATATCTGTCAACACTATTTTGGCCATCTATTCTCTTTAAACAACTATTAATCAATAACTAGCAACTAAAAGTTGACAATTCTAAAATTTGAATTTGCAACCTAGGCTCTACACCAGCTTCGTCTTGATGTTGTATGATGCCTCATGGACAGCCCTAGCTGGGGACACCGGCAGGCTTACATACAACATGCCCCAAATGGAATCCTGCCCTTGCCGGATTTTATCCTCAGTGACAGCATCATACCGTCCAGTGTCAATGCTAGGGGCCCTCTTTTAGTCCTCTGCCTCCTTCAATTCCCAATAAGCCTGTAATGTTGTTTTTTTAATCCCCTATTGTATTTTCAAATTTGTCCCTTCCTCTCTACCCTCACAAACACTTTCCTGTCTCAAAACTTGATTATTATTCACTTATGCTTCTAAAATAGCTGCTTAACTCCACGTCACCACACTTCTTTCTGCTTCAAATCTAACTTCAGCACAACTGCTAACTTTAATACATAGTACACATTTTGTCATATCTGCTAATTACTTTTAAAATAGGATTTTTCCTACAAAATAATGTTCAAACTGCAACTCCAGCAGACGAGATCCCACAAAAATCTGGAACCTGGCTAGCTTGGCCCTTTCTCTCCAACGGTATTCACTTCTGTGCATGTCACCCCCTTCTTGCCCCAGTCTGTGGACTTCTACTTGTACTTTCTACCTGGGCTTTACTCATTTGTGTTGTGGTACTGCTTGCACATAAAAAGTTTCAATAAATATTTATTGGGAAGGAAGGAGAAATAAAAGAAAAAATAAGATATAAGAACATGCTTTCCCTTCTGCAAATCTGGCTAACTCGTCCTTTTCACTTTGTGTTCAGATCTAGAGTCACCACTTCCTGGAAGCCTTCTTATATTCCTTCCCTTCCCAAGGCCAATAAGAAACCTTTTTCCTTGCTGTTCAAAATTAATGTCCATAACTCTACCATTGCATGTAGCATGTTATATGGCATTGTAGTAAATAACACCAGATTGTAAATTCATTCAAAGGCAGGGCAACCATGCATTTACAAATGTATTACAAATAGGCTCTACACATACAAAAACTTGGTGAATGTTTTGGGAGTCAATCAATTACTAAATTTTGCAAATAATGTCAAGAGAAATGACAAATGAACAGGCTGAAAAGTAATTTTAGCATCTTGACAAGCTTCCCCAGTGCAATGGGCTCTTGGCTTGCTTTGCCCTTTGACCTCAAGCTGGTTCACATTAGAGGACCAAAAAATAAGACTCAGATAAGTATGCATCATTTATGCATCTATAAAACCTATTAATTTAAAAGATTTAAAAAATTCCAGATGACGTATTTTGTAAAATCAAAACAATTGAAAGAGCATAATTGCAACAAGTTAATAGATTTAAGAAATACAATTTGTGACAGTGTGTGTTAGTCATGATGGGTTATAGAGATAATAAAATAATGCATGCTTCTAAAGAACAAATCAATGCAATGTCTTCAGGGCTCAGCATGCCATTTAAGATAACATTATGATCACTGATTTTATTTTTATTGCATTTCCATCATCAAAAAAAATGCCTGTACTTGGTGGATACACAAATTTAACACTTTCTCAGCAATTTCACTGCAAGTTAGCATTAAATAATGTGCAGAACAAAAATATTTTTAAATTGTAGTTGTTTTTAATTATTTACTCTAAGATTTCTGTCATGGTTATTACTCTTTCCCAAGTGAGTTAGTACAGAAAAAACAATTTATAAGGCAATAAAAGAAAATTCTAGTCAGGGAAGTTTCCAAAATTCTATTATTTCAGCCCTCAAACTGCAGAACAGATCTTTGCCATCTTTTAAAGATAATCAGAAGTACCTGTGAGCAATCTGAACACACTGTCCTTAAAAGAGTCATATTCTATTAATAGATGATACTCCCTG
>NW_007259741.1:642805-707774 GCF_000164805.1 Carlito syrichta
TCCTCACTCTGTCGCCCAGACTGGAGTGCAGTGGCTGCTCCCGGCCACCGCAGCCTCGACCTGCTGGGCTCCCGCGATCCTTCCGCCTCAGCCTTCCCAGTAGCCGGAATTACAGGCATGCACTACCACGCCCAGCTGATTTTTTGATTTATTGTAGAGATGAGGTCTCGCTGCCCAGGCGGGTCTCGAACCCGCGGGCTCAGGCAATTCACTCACCTCAGCCTCCCAAAGGCGCGGGATTACAGACTGAGCCACCGAGTCCGGCTGATTTTATTTTTATTGCATTTCCATCATCAAAGAAAATGCCTGTACTTGGTGGATACACAAATTCAACACTTTCTCAGCAATTTCACTGCAAGTTAGCATTAAATAATGTGCAGAACAAAACTATTTTTAAATTGTAGTTGTTTTTAATTATTTACTCTAAGATTTCTGTCATGGTTATTACTCTTTCCCAAGTGAGTTAGTACAGAAAAAACAATTTATAAGGCAATAAAAGAAAATTCTAGTCAGGGAAGTTTCCAAAATTCTATTATTTCAGCCCTCAAACTGCAGAACAGAATAGATCTTTGCCATCTTTTAAAGATAATCAGAAGTACCTGTGAGCAATCTGAACACACTGTCCTTAAAAGAGTCATATTCTATTAATAGATGATACTCCCTGCTTCAATGGTGGCACAGTGTCCATTTTTTGCATGTTCAATATTTCTGATAGTATTCTCCTTCCCCAGCTTTCAGTCTTTGCTGGCCGTTTTCTGCCTCTCTGTTCACATAGTGGCTATCTAGTCAACTGTCTAGTTTGGGAATTCACTGTTGGTGCTACCACAGCAAAATAGAAGCAATAAACAGGTGTTAGATAAATGCCAACTTTTGAAGCAAGAAAGTTTGATTTGGTAGTTTGCTGAGAATAGCTTGCTCAGAATATGCATTGGCATTTGCTAATGGTGTAAGTGTGTCTATTTAACTGGTCTTTTAAAGAAAATTTTATGCAACAATAGAGATCAGGCATCTATGACTGTATCTAAATAATAAATCAGTCTATCTTCATCCTAGATTCTGAGATGAGTCTGTCACAGATACAAAATTTTATCATTCAATTTGTCTTCTTTCTTTTAATCAAGTCTTTTATCTAACTGTCACGGAATGTGCCTTGAGCTCTGACCATTTTAGGGAGGAGCTCAGCATGGATGAAAGGTAAGGTGCAAAGTTTGAAAGACAAAAGACACAGTTAGAGAGGTCAGCAGGATCTCTTAAGCAATGTCAAGGAATTAAGACTTCATCCTAAATGCATAAAATGAATTACCACCATGTAATGTAAGATTGTTTAAGAAGGAATAAAATACAAAACTAGAACTTGTTAAAAGGATGTGTTGTTGGTGATTAATATAACAACAGGAAATATAAAAAACATATTCATTCATTCAAAAGGCATATATACTTGTGGGCCTACCATAGTCAGCTAGGACTGCAGCAATGAATATTGGTGATGTGATCCCCAGCCTCGTGATTAAATTAAATACACAATCCCAATATGTCAATGAATATATGAAGGGGAAAATAAAGAGTATATGACAACACTGAAGAAGGGCATTTGACCCAATCTAGGAGGGAGAGCTGGTCAGAGTAGGCTTTCTAAAAAAGGAAGAATAATTTATTTTAATGCATTAATTTAATTTACTGAGGGAAAGTGAAGAGGTATAAGACAGCAGTGAAATGCTCCAGGTAGTTACAACATGCACACGGGCTGTGTACTAGAGAAAATATGGACCATTTTAAGAAGGAATTCAGCACAGATGAAGGGTAGGTGCAAAGGCTGAAAGACAAAAGACACAGAGAGGTCAGTAGGGTCTCTTAAGCCATGTCAAGGAGTTAAGACTTCATCCTCATTGCATAAAATGAATTACCACCACTTTATGTGACCCAAGAGAGGTTGTTTAAGATGGAATGTCAAAAAGATAAGACTTTGTCCTAAAAGTGACATAATTTTTTTATGGACAAAAATCCTGGGATATATTCATGGTTTATTAAGATGTCTCTAGACATTTGTGGACTATAACTTGAAAAGAAACAAAACTGTTTATTATTAATGCAGCTAAGAGAAAAGAGGGCATAGTCCTGGGTAATGTTAGTGGAGCCAGAAAGGAGGTAAAATTGGCAAAGTTCAGGTATTGATTTGGAATGAGGAAGGAGGAAACCATTCCAGGTTGTGGTTTGAGCACATGTCACCAACTTAGGTATAGAACCCAGGTAGATGAGCAGAAAAAGGGAGGACCTTCTGAGTTTGAGATGGAGTGCCCATGGGACATACATACTGTGAAATTCAGCAGATTATGTCAAGCTTATGAAAACAATTTGGGTAGAAGATAAAGATTCTGGGTCAGTACAGAGATGATAAGTATTCCCATGGAGCAAGCAAGAGTGTGTGAAGAGTCAGAAAAAGTTGGTGGGAACACCAAAATATGGAAAGACAGAGGAATAGAAAGGAACACAGGAGGCTGGGCAAGTATGGCCAGAAAGGTACGTGAAAAGGGGAATTTTTTTTTCTTTTTCAAGAAGAGAGTAGTCGGAAGTATCAAATACAATTTTTAAAAAATCAAGAAAGATGAAGAGTAGAAATGTGCAGAATTAATAAAACCATGATACCTTCATAGTTATCCAGCTATATTTTTTTCACTTCCTTAGCACATCAGTTGTCTTCATTTTTCCCTTTTACCCCGCCTCTTATCATAATCATCCACTTTATAAAAAACAATACTGTCAAGGCCGGGCTTGGTGGCTCAGCCTGTAACCCCAGCACTTTAAGAAGCCGAAGTAAGTGAATTACCTAAGCCCATGGGTTCGAGACCAGCCCGCGCAACTTGGTGAGACCTCGTCTCTACAATAAATAAAAAAATAGCCAGGTGTGGCAGCACGCTCTTGTAGTTCCAGTTACTTGGAAGGTTGAAGTGGAAGGATCACCAGAGCCCAGGAGGTTGATGCTGGAGTGGTCATGAGCATGCCACTGCACTCCAACCTGGGCAATAGAGTGAGACTCCAACTCAAAAAAAGGAAAGAAAAAAGAAAAAAATACTGTCTCAATGTTGTCTTCAGACCCACAGTCACATTCTCTGACCTATAACGTGTCAATCGACGTCAAACATATTTGCCAGAAACATTCTTCCTCACACGTAGGCTCAAATTTTTCTAGTTTTCAAGTTTCTGACTGAAGAAAAAGATGAGCTTAGACTAGTGGAAAATATATTTCATTGGAATTTAAACATAGCTGCCAGTTCAAATGATTTTTGGAATAATTATTTTCACCTATCTTAACAATTTCTCAAGCTGTCAATCAGGACATCAGTGCTGTGGAGCAGACAGCCCCCAACAGGGAAAGCAGTCTTCTTAGTCTTCCTGTTTCAGTGCTTTGATGCAACCCCAAGTTTAACACAAGGACTCACACGTCTTAATGAGATGGAGGCTGTTCCCTGATATGTCACCTTCCAGAAACATTGCGCAAAATCTGCTTAATTGTGATCCATAATTGTCTTTTCAATGGCTTGAACATATTATGACAAACTTCAATCTTTCTATCTCAAATAAAATCCCACTAGAATATTGAGGGGGAAAATAAAGATTACAGCATTTCAGTGGTTCTACCTTGGCTCCAGTGAATAATGATGGCAAAGTTCTGAGTTACAAATGTCTTTGTATATGAGCAAGAGATGCAGACTATAACACTGGATACAGAATACCAAATATAAGGCAAGATTATAGATATGTGAATACATTGGAGACTGATTTAAAAGTTTGAACTGTGCTTATTCATGAAACAAAATGTTCTCATATATTTTTCTTATTAATGTCCCTAGCCATATTTGCATATCCAGTTAAATGCCAGTCATTTGTTGTTTAATGATAGAAAATGCATTTAACACACACTGCACAAAAGTGTTTTTCTTTGGTTGCAAAAATCACTTACCAAATTGTGTGGTTAATTTTAATAGTGAACAGTAATTAGACTCAACAACAAAATGCCTCTTGTTGCAGCTAAGAAAAGAAAATGTCCTAATGGATCCACTGTTAAAGCACATTAAATCCTGTTTAAATCTCTGTAGTCATTAAATTTTTTGTAAACTTTGTTCTATTTCTGAGCTTTGTCCAAAGGTGACAGGAATGTGAGCTGGAGATATAGACAGAGGGAAAATTTAAGTTTTCCACTTATACAAAGTTGCGATGCCACCTCAGGAGACTAGGGCAGCACCTCTACAAAGACTTGGATCACTCACGAGAGTGAAGACCAGGTCAAAGCCAAATGAAATGTTCTTGTCGTTTCAGTATGTTCGAATTATCCCTTTAAGGCACAAAGAGATGATAGGTTAGGATATAGCCATTTCTGTAACTCCAGAATTGGAGGATTGATTTCATTAGCACAATATGGGAGTTAAAACAAGCTGCTTGACACCACTCAGTCACGTTTCTATCTGTCTGTCTCATCCTTCCTGTCTTCTTTCTTATATTAGTACATATATGCAAGGTGTTTTGTCATAGCAGGATATTATGGAAGTAGCAGGAATATGTAAGAAATGTATAGCGTAGCAGGAATGCATATGAAACCATGAACATGAATAAAACCACATCAACTATATGACTTCATGAAACTATCACACTATACCCTGATATTTACTGAACATGTTTAACATTTTCCACTGACTTGCTATGGGTCTGAGATATCATAAATTCATCAACACCATCCTTACTGTTTATTTTTTCCAGAAAAATTCATCTGAGATTTGTAAACCAAAGCCAAGCAGGATGTTTTGCTTTTTCTTCTTTCCTCCCTCCCTCTCTCACTCCCTCCTTCTTCCTTCCTTCCATTTTGTCTTGTTTTCAAATAATGGTATGAGTTAGAAACAAATAAAAAGTAGCATGGAATTAGTATTGGTTAGCATTGATGCTTCAATTTGTTTAATATTCATCATACACTCTTTTGAAAAACAGGAGTGCGGGGGGCGATATTTCTTATTACCTGAATGCTGAGTACTCTGCTGCAGGTACTGTTGTCATGGATACAGCTTGCCGAGCTCATCCAGACCTTTGACTCTCCCGTGTTTACAGGGAATTGAGAGACTGAAGCTGAAGGTTAGACAACAGCGTGTTGTGCCTGCTGGAAGTCGCGCAGGGTGGGTGTGGCAGAACTCTGCGTCCCCTTCTGGGTGTGCTCTGATGAGATTAGAAAAAGTCATCAGCGGTCCATTTATTCTCCACTGCCTTTAGAGGGGATGAGGGCAGAGGAGAGCGGAGACAGCAGTGCAGGGAACAGCAGATGACGTCGGTCCATAACCTAGCTAGGCCACTGGGTACGAACCGAAATAGGAAGATTATACTCACAGGAATTTAGGAAAATGAACACAGTTTATGAAAATCTCAACTCTGCCAGCTTAAACCACCACAGTTTACATAGACTATAACCTCCTTGAGTTCAGAGACCAGGTTTTATTCATTTCAGAGCTTCCCAAATTATCTAACCACACACTGCACCCAGTAAGTGATCTGTAATTATTTGTTGAATTAAATGTGTGCTTTTCTGCCAGTTTCCTTCCATTTCCTTAATCAAAAAATAAATATTCACTGTGCCAAGTGCCTATTGGGAAGAGTGGTTTTCGACACAGCTAACCAGCAGAACTCTGGCATCGACCCTCGGAGTGGGTTTTGATGATGACCATGGGTCTAAAGTGGGTCTCAGGGACTGAGCATCCTGAGGGATGGGGGGAGGGCCCAGGCGAGGGGGCTGGGGATGGAGGGCTGGCGCATGGGACTCGGAGCATGAGCTTCTTGCCAGCTGGTACAGATGTGTCGGAATATTTTCTTTTTTTAAAGAAAAAATTTTTAAAGCAAAGTTTATTAGATAAATAAGAGAGAAAAGAAAGGGAGACATGCCAGAGCTGGCATGAGTAAAAGAAACCACAGGAATGTTTTCACAGTTGCTGTGGACGTGCTGTCATGGACTAGCTGAATAGCAGCCCTGCCTGCAGGGTGCTGGGCAGAATCTCCCCATGGGGCATTCGCATCATGAATATTAATGTTTTTAGCAAGAAGCACTGACCTGATCTACCATGTTCATAAATTGGTCTTCTTGAAAATCTCAAATATTTGGCAAAGAGGCATTGAGTGAGCAGAGTTTTAGCTTTCTCAGTTAATCTGATCGTCAAAGAGGACAGCCAACCCAGGGTCCAGTGTGCCACAAGAAGACAGCCCTGTCCTTAGACACTGAGAAGTACCTGGGACTGACAGGATGACATCAGATGGTTGTTATGTCAGGCTGTGGGCGGTCAGTGTGACCTGTCTCAAGAGTCAACCCATACACTCCAGTTCTGAGACCCCTTCTTAAAACTAGTATTATCTTGAAGCGTGGCAATGTCTAGAAACCCATGCCAAGCCTGGATAATTGTATAGACCAGGCAAATACCTGCTCTCCATGTTGGTGCATGTTTTTCTGCCATGCAAATGAACTTGGTTCAAATACCTGGATGGAGGATCATTAGAACTGCACACGCATGCTCCTTGCCCAGAGGAACATTTTGGGAGATTTTCTCGATTTTTGCTTAATGGGAGCAGGCCACAGAAAGTATTTTGGAATTTATGGACTTTCCTTACATTTTACAGCTTATTTATGTTTTTCAAGAGCCTCCCCTGTGTTATGAGCTGAGTTGTGTCTCCTCAAAATACAGATGTTAAAACCCTAACTCCTAGGCCTTCAGAATGTAACTACTTCGTGACAGGGCCTGTAAAGAGGTAACTAAGTCAAAATGAGGCCAGGAGGTGGGCCATCATCTGGTCTGATTAGTGATGTCCTTAAAGGTGAGGAGGCTAGTGCCCAGACATTCCTGAGGGACAACCATGTGAGGACACAGGAGTCAGGTGGCATCTATACACCAAGGAGGGAGGACTCAGAAAACTTTCCAGGCTCTATAACAGTCACAAAATAAACTTTTGTTGTTTCATCCTCCAGTCTGTGGTACCTCCTCATGACAGTCCCAGAAAACCAGCATACTTTGTAAGCTTTCATGTTTGGTCCCATAAAATGTGCCAGAGTAAAAAGGCCAAAGTATCTAGACCCCACTTTCTTGTGTTTGCCTCTGTGCAAAGCTTCCTTCTGATGAACATCTTAGGTTTTTTCCAGTCTTTTCTGTGGCCAAGCCTCTGTCTGTCCCTCTTACCCTCACCATCCTAGCCCGTGTCTTATCTGTGACACCTCAGTCCCTTCCATCTTTGGGGTCTAACTGGCAGCCTCCAGACTATCTGTTTTCCCTCTGTCCTTTCCTGGCCTGTTCTGTCTGTCCATCGGCATGCTATCTGACCTCTCCCGACTATCTTGCACCTCTTCTTGAGTCTTATTTGCATACTGTATGCGTTTATCCCTTATCTAAAATGTTCAGGACCAGAAGTGTTTCACACTTCAGATTTTATTCAAATGTTGGAATATTTGCATACACATATGAGTCACCTTGGGAATGGGACTCAAGTCTAAACATGAACTTCATTTATGTTTCTTATACATCTGTCTACATAACCTGAAAGAAACTTTATATAATTCTTAAAAATTTTTTTCATGAACATTAGAAAGACCCATCATAGCTGGAGGGGGTTGGGAGGGTCCCTTTTCTCTAGACGATGCTGAATAAATGTACGTTGAGGTCAGATGTGGAACTCTGTGCCTCTGGCATCATGTTGACACTTAAAAAGTTTGGGATTTTAGAACATTTGGATTTCAGATTTTCAGATCAAAGATGTTCTGTACCTACTGTGCAGACTTTTCCCCCCTTTGGATCCTTCTCTGAGAATTATGAACTCAACTTCTTTTTTAAAATTTTATTTCATTTCATTTGAGTTGTGGGGTACTTGTGAGGATTCACTACATAAGCAAACTGCTTGCTGGTGAGGTTTGGGCTTCTAACAAGCCCTCTCTCCCCTGGCAGTGAACCTGGCACCCAGTGTGAACCCAGCTTCTTAGCACACCCCTTCTCGGGGAATTGGGGAAGCTGGAGAACACCTATTAGCCTCCTTGTCGCTGGAGATCAACCACAAGAAGTTAATGGCTGAAGACTAGGGAAGAATTTTACTGTTCAGTCTCACATTCTACTTTCTCTGCTTAAAAGAGAATATTCTTGATAGCAAAGCTAGAATGTTCACTAGTGTATAATGTGCATAGATAAGTGTATGGTTTAAAAGCACTTGTGAAATGTCCTGCAGAAGCTCACAGATCCCTGCAAGCATATTTACAGCCCTGAGGTAAAGATAACTGGTACTTCCTATCACTCTCACAGCATCTTCTCAGGTAACTACAGGGGACAGTAAGGCCAGGAGGAACGGGTCTGGCCACCAGAAAATGAGACCTACTCTGGTACTCGAATTACCTCATTGCAAGAGGTCTTTCAAAAATTGTTTTTAAAGACACAGACATCGGAGGTCCATGAGCGACACGTTTGGGAAATTCGTGTAAGGGAAGTTTGTCACATTGTGAACTAGAGAGGGCTGTGCCAGGCAGAACAGGTGCTGCCTTCCTCTAATGAGGTGCTATTCATAAGACTGTACTTTGAAGAAAAACCAAGTTTGGATGGGAGGAAACGAGAAGGCAAACTAATGCTCTTCCGTCAAGAATCAAGTGCTAAAACATTTTAAACAGAACAGCAAAAGAAGAAGCCTGGAACTAAATGGCTACCTGTTCTGATTCTGAAATTGTCTAAAATTACCTACCAAGCTGAAAAAGCATACATCCAAAGATGTTCCACGTTGTGTGAAGCTGCAGTTTGCACCAGGAATAACGAAAGCAGGTGCTGAAAGGAGTGCTGCCCAAAGAGCTTCGCCTGCCCCTTCAAGCCATGTTAGAGGAGCTGATTCAGTTCATAACTGCCAGTGTCGGTTGATACAAGGGGAAGAGAGAAAGCAACTAGAAAGACAGGCAGGAAGCAAAGGAATGGAAAAGTGAAAACAAAATAAATGAACAACCATATGCACTTTTCTGTTTGCTGGAGTTAAAAATTCTATTAGAAATAGAAATCTGTGACAAATATATGTGAAAATCTTTCAATATTAGCCACTTGCTATGGTTCCAAAAACTTAAAAACAAAAATTTACCATAATATTCCTCTTACTCAAAAGAAGAAAAAAGCAAATGAAGCCAAGAAGTAACGATCTAAAATTGATACGAAAAACACCTCCACCTCCATGTAAGATATTCCATTTAGAGTTTTTCTTCCATTGGAGATATGTTTTAATGTTCATGAAAATGAGAATCAAAAGGCTGTGTGTTTCCCTTTATGATTTGGCTGCCTGGGAGCTCAGAGCCAAATCTATTATTTTGTTATAAAAATTGTCACTTATTTCTTCCACGTTGCTTATTGATATTTCAGATTCTTTAGGCACTTGTGCTGGTCCAGAGTTTTACTTTTTTTATAATGTTAGCTTTTTTATTACAAAATAAATAACCATGTTGTGTATATAGTAGAAATCCACAAATAATAGTCACCCATAAATCTATATCCCACCAGCGAAGGCAACCATCCAAACTTTGCTGGCCCCATGCCCTCTGGCAATGTACCCATGCGTGCATATTTGCATCTGTGGAAGCGTGAATGACCATGCTGTGTGGATGATTCTGTTATCTTTGTTTCACTTTATTGTAAACATTAATTAATGTCAATACGTAATCACAGGTGGTATTATAGTGGCTCTTTTAACATTCTATTATATGCAAATATTATGTCTTATTTCACCTAAGTAGTTTCCACGTTTTTGATACTATAAACCATGCTAAAATGTATCCTTCTTTCTAAATCTTTGCAACTGTCCACATAAATAAGCCTATAATAAATTTCTAACAGTAAAATTGCTGGGTCTAAGCATACTTTCAAAAACAAAAAACAATGGCCAACATTGGTTTGTTATTCAGGATGGTGGCATCCATTTATAGTCTCATACAAGGCAAATATTTTTAAAAGTTCATTGATTTTTGCTTCACCAACAATGAGGTTGCCTTTTTTTCCCCCAATTCGATAGGTTAAAATTATATTCTTTAAAATGTCTCAGATCACAATGAGAGTTGAACAATAGTGTGATAGTTTCCTGGCCTCACCATCCCCTAGTGAGAATGCAGTGAATTGAGGGCACATTCTGTGCCTGCCCCTGCGTCTGTACCCACTTCCTCAGCCAGTGTCTCCTGAAGATCTTCTCTACACTGCATTTACTTTCACTTTGAGTTTTCAGTCCATGATCATTATTCAGTCTCTCATTTCAGCCTCTTTCCGTTAGCCCCTGATCCACCATACGTACTTCTCCAGTCCCCCTCCCACTGTCTTGCGTCCTTTTAGGTATAATAACACAACTCTCATTCACCATCTGCCAGACTTGAAAAGAAGCTAACACTCCTGGATGACAGAGCACTACTTGCAATTCTGAGCAGAGGAAACATCTCAACAACAATGTGTGACTGTTTTCATCTTTTTCTTTTTTATTATAGATCTGAATGATAGAAAGTCTTCCTGCTGTCAAGTTGCAATGAATTATTAGCCGTTTAATTTTGTTTGCGTTCTTAGCCTCATTTGAAATGTATCCTCTTGTATGAAATCTTCCGTTCAGCTACGTGGTTGTCCCAACACTTTTTGTTTTCAACAGCTGCATATACCTTTTTTTGAAGCATAGTTTACATACAGTAAAACCCACAAACTAAATGTTTAATCCTATGAGGATGTAAAATATTTTCATTATCACACAGAGTGGCCTTGTTACCCTTTTTAGCCAGTCCCCCACTTGCACACACTAGTAATAAGACTTTTTTCATTCTAGGTTCCTTTAGCCTGTCCTGGATCCTAACAAAATGAGAGTCATATAGAATATGTTCTTTCGATGCAGTGAAAATGGTATAGGCATCAGCGTGGATATAGAGAAGCTCCCAGGCAGGACTAGGCCAGAATTCTCTGCTAACTCAGGTGGGCTGGGGGGTGAATCAGAGCTCTTAGAATTAGAAAAGAACAAGTCAGGTATTGTTTCTTGCACCTGAAGGTCATAGGGCAGATTTATTTCCTCTATAGGTAGTCTTGGTTTTTTTGTCCTCCCTATTAATTTTGCTACTGTTTAGACTAGTTCTCAAATTTGTCTGCATACGGAAAACTTGAAAAAAATGCTGATATTTGGTCTTACCTCCCCTGACCACCTCCACCCAAGAATTCCTGATTAATTGCTACAGGGTGTGATGTGAACATTTGAAGTTTAAAAATATTCCCAGGTGAATATAATACAATCAAACAGGGATTGCCAACCATGCTTCAAGTGCATTATTGCTTTAATAAGTCGCAAGGGGTTTCTGTTGAAATCTAGACTTTGATTCAGAAGATCTGGTGCTGAGAAGCTACATCTTGAACCATCTCTGAGGTGATGTCCGTGTTGGTCTTTGAAAAGCAAGGGATATAAGTGTTTTACTGGTACTTTCCTTAGATCCAAGACCTCTTCCAACACCATTGCCACCCTGAAATTCACCCCAAAACTCACACTGATGGATGGCAAGTTTTTTTTTTTTTTTTGGTATTATCTATTTAAATATTGGTTTGTCTTCACCTTTGCTGTTCCCTGTTTCTGGAGCACATCTGTCATCCTACATACTCAGCACTGTAAAATTTATGAGAACCATATTAAAAGTAAGATGCCATCAACTTTGCAATGTTCAGGATTCAGTCCTGATGCTCTTGTCCTGATCCAGCAATTCCTTTATCAGTTCATGCTCCTAATACTAATTCTCCCATTTAGAAACTCACCTCATTTCATCTTTTAATCTCACCTTTAGCCCTGTGCACCCTGCTGAAATGTTGTCTCTTTGTGATTCATGGACCCTCCTTCCCACCACAGATAAATACCTCTATTTTTTTTACCCCATCTTCTTAGTGTTTTTTGATGTTGTTGCTGTTGTTGTTGTTGTTTGGTCACAGTTTATCCGCGCAGTGCTCTGGCCTGGCTAATCCAGGCCCTGAAGCAGAACCTGAAAAATGAGAATGCAAAGATGAATCCCACTTGGAGCTTTCACTTAAAAATCTTAAAGGTAGCAATGAACACAATACTGTTGACTAAGTATGTGTTCCATTATTAGTGGAAAGTTGCCTGGTTTCTAAATTGCTGATGATGCCCACAGGGCACAATCATGAGGGTACTTTTTCTTTCCTGGATTCAGAAATGGTATTGGCCTCCAGCACTACGTGTCCTCAGGGCTCTGTCTTCATTGAATCGTCACCCGAGAACTTGATGTGTAAGAGACTCCTGAAAAGTATGCCTGGACTTCATTAACAAAAATGCTTCCTATCTTTTGGTCACAACTTAATAAAGGAAGTTAAGACAAAGGACTATTTCTCCAGAAATTTTAAGATTTGATAAACATGCACACTATTCTCATTTTAATAAGTTTTATTCTAATCTGTTCCCTGAATGTGATGCTCAATATAAACTTGAGAAATGGGTGTGGGTGCCTGTGTGAATGGCCGCAGAGAAAAGTGGAAGTGAAGATATCCTTCGCATAAGTCTTATGGTGTTTTCCTACTCCAGTTGATGTTTGAAGACTAGAATGAGTCAGGGCAGAGAGCAAGGACACCGCTCCTCCCATTTTCCTTCATCTGATGAAGGTGCCTGGTGGCAAACATGAGAAGCAGGTAAATTGGGAGTGTTTCAGTGATAACGTGAGATATGAGCACCAATAAAGGAAAGGGAAAGGGGACTGTTTTCTGGAGATAAATTTTAAATAGAAAGGTTGGAGAAGGCTTCCGTGAAAAGGTGATATCCAAGGCAAGACCAGAAGGTGGTAAGAAAATAGCTACACCAACATTGGGGTGTTAATTAAATAAGCAGGGGCCTTAGCTTGAAGCTGTTTTCATTCTTCCAGTTTCTGTGTTTCTGGTGTGGGAGGAGATTTCTTCTAACAAATAGCTGGGTTTTAGCCAATCACAAAAATATGAATTTCTGCCAGTAGTACCATGCCAAATAAGTCAGTTAACCCATCATACCATGCCCAAGCAAGTCAATGCCCCATCACTCCATCACACCATCCATGAAGGACAGATGCCACACCCTAACAGGGCACATGACTATCACACTGTGTCCAAAAAAGGCGGATACTCCATCACACCATGAACAAACAAAGAATATGCCCCACCACCAAATCCAAACAAGGTGAACACCAATTCAAATCATGTCCAAACAAGGCAGATGCTCATCACACTATGCCCACACACTTGTTTGGACAACATGGATGCCCCACCACACCATGTCGACCAAGGTAGGTGACCATCATGCCATGTCCAAACAAGGTGAATGTCTCATCACACCATGCCCAAACAAAACAGATGCCCCACATACCATGACCAAACAAGGAATATGCCCCACAAACCATGTCCCAAGAAGGCGAATACCCCATCACACCATGTTCAAACTAGGCAGATGACCATTACATCATGTCCAAACAAGGCAGATGCCCCCACACACCATGACAAAATAAGGAATATGCCCCATCACACCATGCCCAAGCCAAGAATATGCACCCTCACACCATGCCCAAACAAGGAATATGACCCATCACACCATGCCCAAACAAGGCAGATGACCATCACATCATATCCAAACAAGGCAGATACTTCCTCACATCATAAGCAAATTAGCCAGACACCAACTGCAGCCAAACCAGTGATTTTTCTACTTTGTTTCTGTGTTCAATTTATAAAAGCTTGCTGCTCCATCTTGTGCTCATTTTGCTGGGTGATGCTCTTTGAACCTCTTCTGGGTCTGAGTCATTAATATTATTTTGTTGTTGTTCAAATAAACTCTGCTAAATTTAGTGTCAGAAGCTTATTTTTTAACTGGAGAAGATAATTCCCTGGAAGGAGCAGGAAATACAAAGGCCCTTGGGCGAGTGTTCAGGAAGTGACTAGAAAGGAAGCATAGCTAGAACAAACAGAATATGTGGATGGGGATGGAGGTGGGGTAAGGAAGGTAAGTGGGAGGACCAAGATTGTATGTCCTTTAAGCCATTTATGGATGTGGATCCTGTCAGATGGGCAATCATTGGAGATTTCAGCAGTGAAAGGATGTAATTTGGCTTATTTGTTAATAGGATCATGCTAGCTGTTGTACTAAGAATCAATTGTAGGGAAGCATGGGTGAAATAAGAAAACCAGCTAAGAGGCCACAACATCATGGGTGTGAGATGCAGGGGTGGTGTGAGTTGTGGCAGTGGCTACAAAGTGCTCAGATGCCTTGGATATATTTATAATGTAGAAAGAGGCCAGGGGATTTTCCCATGAATTGACAGTAAGAGTGAAACAGAGTAAAGCATTAAGAATGTTTCTGAGATGTTTGACTCAGGCAGTTTCCATTAACTGAGTTGGAAAGGGTTGGCTAGGAGGAGGCTTGCGTAGGAAGAGCATGTTGAGATGCTCATGACATCCACATGTTACATAGGTTGCTATATATACGTGACTGAAACTCATGGGTGGGGTCCATGCTAAAGGTGAGGATGAGGCGATCATCAGGGTATAGATGTCATCTAAAGCCATAAGAACAGATGAGATCGTCAAAGGGGACACAGAAAATGAGAGGTCTAAGTACTAAGCCTGGAAGCATTTCAAATTTAAGAGATTGAGGAGACGGGTAGGAGAAATTGGTAAATAAGATATGTGTGTTGTCTTGGAAGCCAAGTTAAAAGAAACACATTTCTATCAGGAAGTAGTTAGCATTAGGGTGAAATATTGTGGATAGGGCAAATAAGAAAAACAACTGAAATTTGACCACTGGGATTTAGCAATGCAGAGCTCAAACTGTCATCTGAGATGATGGCCAAGACTGAGAAGTCTGGTATATAAAGTTGGGTGTTGACTCTTCCTGGATAGATGTGAACTGTGAAATGTGGGTTTAAAGGATCTTTTTTGATGCTCTAAAATCTTGTTTCTCAAAGTGTAATCCGTAGACCAGCATCATTGGCATCACCTGGATGCTAATTAGGAATGTAGAATCTCAGACCTCACCCCAGACCTACCGGATCAGAATCTGCATTATAACAAGGTAAGCATGTTCAAGTTTGAGACACACTACTTTCAGACACCTGAGCTGCTCATAGTCCTGCACCCCTGCTGAGGCACCTGGCCTTTGTGCTCACCCTCCTGAAGCTGTGCTTCTCCTAAAGCCTCTGCCGTGACCATTGAGGAAACAAGGAGCTGGGCATGGTGGCTCATGCCTGTAATCTCAACACTTTGAGAGGCAGAGTTGGAAGGATTGTTTGAATCCAGGGGTTCCACATCAGCCGGGGCAGCTTGGCATGACCTCATCTTTACAATAAAGGAAAATGAACCAGGCGTGGTGGCGCGTACCTGCAGTTCCAGCTACTTGGAAGGTTGAGGTGGCACGAGGCTGCGGTGGCTGTGAACTTGCCACTGCACTGCAGCCTGAGGAACAGAGCGAGACTCCGACTCAAAGAAAAAAAAAGACGCAAGGGAGCAGGAAGCCAGGGTTGGTCACATAGGCCAGGAGGGACTGAAGTTCAAAATTCAAATATCCAAATATCATGATTGGGAGTGGGTCAGGTTTTCACCAAAGAAGATATAAAGAGTCTTTGTTTTGTTTTGTTTTGTTTTCGATTAAGTTCACAACTTCCCTGCTTCGGTGGCATACTGCTGTGCAGTCTGTTCCTCCTCACTATGTCACACTGCCCTATTCACTTGCCTTGCACTGAGAATGCTCCACTTCTATTGCCCGTGTTGAGGTATGGTTCTCTGCCTGCTTATTCTCCTGGTAAGGCTCCTGGTTCCCTGCCCTAGGATACCTGTGCCCTAGCAGGGTGTCATCGGATTTATTTCGTGGAATGTTAGTCATTCCCATCATCCTTGCAAAGGGTTCTACAATGAAATATATTTGAGAAACTCTGAGAGTTTTGCCTCTTCTTAGAGAGTCAAAACACATATTGAAAGGCCCTCTCTGTCCTTAGAAAGAATGTAAGAAGCAGTATCTGGTACTGAGTAGGGTCTTTAAATTCTGCAGAATTAAATGTTCTGTGGACACACCTTGGGAAATCATGAACTAGTGAGACATTCACCTTAACAAAATTCCTGCTCCACCTTGTTATTGCATGTATGACCTAGGAAGGCAAGAAAGAGCAGCTTATCAACTCAAATGTGAACTGTGCCTCTGAATCTCACAACTCATAATAGCAATCGTGTCACAGTTTAAATGAAGATCCACTCTTTTATTAGAGCTGTTATCACTTTAAAAGTTTTTTGGAATTTTCTACTTTACTGTGAGTATAAAATACATATGGTGTGAAAATCAGAATAGAGGTTTTAAAATGGAACTACTTTAAACCAGTTTTTTAAATGTAAGCAAAGATTTGTTTAGGGTGCAGTACAAGCTCCTTTTTTGCTATAATATGACATACACATATACCTTAATGAAGTATTGATAATATTATATGAGAATTAAAAATTCTGCACAAAAATATATATTTGCCTGAAATAGAATTACCATATATGCTGATTCAAAGTGAAGAAGAAGGAATGCTTGTTTTACTAAAAGATGATGCTAATTACATACAAAATATCAATATCATCCAAAAGGCCTTCATTTTTATATATACATAAATCTATAATTTAAAGATTAAAAAAAATAGTAACAATGAAATCTGTAGTAAGATATTTTTTCTTTTTTATTTCTCTTTTACTATTTTAGATTTTTGTCTAATTCAATCTTTCTTTTACTTTTAATTCGAATCGTTTCCACTTCTTTACCTAAGTGCAATTTTTAAAACTGTTACAGAAGATGTCATGAGCATTGATAATCTAATGTTCTTTCTCTGCTGCATCTTTATGAATGGGAATTGTAAGGATTACTAAATTTTAGAGAGCTTGATAGATCCAGATTTTATGAGATCCACTGAGTGATTTAGTTCCGTTTAGCAATTGCTTACATTTGAAATAGTTCTGGAGGCAATACTGTGTGGTGAATATTATTTCCTTAGGTTTCTCTGCTAGTATCTTTTTAGTTAATATCAACTTTCAAAAGATGCTTTTCAAAGATGTTTACCTGTTTAACAGCAATATTTTATGCCAGAAGACAGGGGCATATTACACAAAGATATTCCAGGAAAGAAAATGTGAGTTAAGAAATTTATATCTAGTCAAACTCACTTTCAGGTATGAAAACTACAAACTGCCATGAACCACATGTTCATGCTCAAGAACTATCGTTCCCCGAGCCCTTACTAGGGAATCTATTAGAGAATGGGTTTAGAGACAACTACAATTAATGCAGAGACATTGATTGAGAAGAACTAGCAACTGGATTCTCAGTATGGAAGTAAGGTTGAAGCTACTGATAGAACAGGTCATATGAAAACCCCATAGTCTTAAATTTCATTTGGAAATATCCGTTGGAACTCATGTCATAGTTTATCATAAAAAAATAGATTTCCTAGCTCTGTCCACAAAAACAAAAACACCAAGAAACAATGATCACCATGCAGTGATGAGAATTCCTGATGTCCAGATTGTGTTCCTAAACTACCATTTCCTGCTAAAAAGGACCAAGACTCTGAAGAAATGGCAGATTGTAGGAACTGTACAAGATGGGCCCAGAACAATCTTGTTATTCAAATAGAAGAGAATACTCATTAAAAAAAAATCAAGAGTCTTAAAGAAGTTTCCACTGGCTAAAAGTGAGACAATTTGAGAACAAATAAGAATAATTACTGTAATTGAATGAAACATATCAGATATGTTTAAATCCATGAGTTCACAATGATACTGAAAATAATAAACACTATTATCAGTAAATATCAAAGGATGTTATTGAAGAGTGGTAAGCAGAAGGGAAGATCCAGGGCCTATTCAGACTTTCTTGTACAAACTGCAATCATAAATGAACAGATATCTCAATTAACTCTTTCTTCATGGTAACATTTCAGTCAATAAATGAGGACGAATTGCAGAGCTGCAATATCACCACTTTGCAGTTCTGAATTAATCTAAGCATTGGTCACCAATGGCTACTAAAAAATCATCAAAAAGAGGATGACTAGACACTATATAACTTCTGATGGAAGAATAAATGATCTTATCAAAATAGTCAATGAATCTACATCAAGATGCCAAATCCATCCATCAATTATCAGGAAAAACAGGAGAGGAACATACAACTTTACAGGACAAATAACTTGTTTTCTTTAAAACATAAATTGCAAAAAACAAAAAACAAAAAAAAACAAATGGAGGGGGAATATTGATAAAAAAGAGACTTAAAAGATACCAAGTTAATTTCATTTGCATATCTTATTTACCTCTCTATTTAGAAAACTGAAAATATGATCAACTGATAATTGAAAATTTGAAGAGTAACTGGTTATTAGGTGATATTAAACACTATTTTAAACTCTTTGATGTGATCATAGTATTTTGGCTATTTTTAAAACCCTATCTTTCAGAGTTACAAACTGAAATATTTATGGCACAATAAAATAACACAATGTCAGAGATTTTCTGTATAATAGTGTGAGGTGAAAAGTAATTATGAATAAAAATGAAACCAGACTAACTATGAGTTCATAATTATTGAAGTTACTTATTCAGTGCATGGGGATTCATGAGACTAGTCTGTCTCTTAAATAAGCTTGCAATTTTTCACAGTAAAAAGTTTGAAGATATATTATGGTATATCAATTGTCAACTTTTTCAAAATTAAAGCAATAACATGCAATTTTGAAGAAAATTGCAGGGCCGGGCTCGGTGGCTCAGCCTGTAATCCCAGCACTTTGGGAGGCCAAGGTGAGTGAACTGTCTGAGCCCGCGGGTTCGAGACCCACCTGGGCAACTTGACGAGACCTTATCTCTACAATAAATCAAAAATTAACCAGGCATGGTAACACGCGCCTGTAGTTCCGGCTACTTGGAAGGCTGAGGTGGAAGGATCGCCAGAGCCCAGCAGGTCGAGGCTGCGGTGGCCGGGAGCGGCCACTGCACTCCAGTCTGAACGACAGAGTGAGACTCCAACTCAAAAAAAAAGAAAATTGCAGAACATCTTGTTTTAAAACATTATTGGCAAATGAATTTATTAGAAAAAAAATCAGTGAAATAGTATTTAGACATAGATATGACTTAAAATGTTTTAAAGTTTAAAAGTATATCCTAAGAATAATTACTTAATTTATGTTTTAATCCTCAGAGAATAACTATAAAGTTTTTAAAAATATTTTTGCTTTAATGTTTATAAATATATGCTATTTGGACATAGTTTATTATTGAAAATAGTTTTAGAGATAAATGTAAGTTCACTCATATAATAAAACGAATTTTTCAGCCAACACATATATATTTTCTAATATGTATCACTTAGTCATTTTAAACATCACTTTTCACCCTCTAAGTTTTCCCAAATGTGCATTATGGTCTTCCCACCTTCAGTGTAGTTTTCTTGTGTTTTATGCTTCTTGCACCTACTAAGGCATGAAAAATCAGTTAAATGACAAATTGTCTATTGGGTATCTTTACCCTACAACCTATAACATTATTTCACAGTTTAAGACCTGTTCTTTTAGTATATATATTATCCCTTAAAAAGCATCACAGAATCTGTTACTTTCATGTGAATATAAATGAGATGGATCATGTCTCCAGGCCTCCTCTTCTCCTGCAGAGCCTCCAAGCAGGGATTAGAAAGGATGAGAACAGTGAGGGAACAGAAGCTTCTCATCCTGGGACCTCTCACTGCTAATCACCCTCCACTCCTTCGCTCTTGCAGTGAGAATTTTACCACAGGAGAAGCATACCACCTTAGCATCAGAGCAGACTGGACTCACCTCTATGTCATATTGGTTAAAAACAATACAAAATCAGCAGAACAAACAGACAAGGCACACCCTCTGTCTCCACTAAAGCACATTATCTGCCTTGTTCCTGCTGCATCCTCCCACAATGACTGAAACGTTAGAACTCAAGAAATATCTCTTTCTCTGATTACTACACTCTTCCTGGCAGGAGTGGGTGGGAGCCTCACCCCTTCCTGCCTCAGGCTGCTTGCTGGGGGTCAATGGTAGCCATCAGAGTTAATATCCATTTTCTTCAGAACTTAAGGACTATTTTGTATGTCAGATTTGTGGAAGCATATGTTCAATAGAAAAGTATATTAGAATTCTGTTTGATAATCTCATTGCACCTTGCACATATATCTTGAAGCCACCAGTAATGGGGTTTCCTTTACATTTTGTAGTCCAGAGGTGTATGTGGTTATGCATGTTTTGTGTGTATGTGTGTGTTCAACAATTGTTGTATGGTTTAACAGAGATATATTCACTATCTTGCAAAAGATACACTGTAAAACAACTGCGTTAAGTCTTGCTATGAAGCCAGAATATTGACAGTGTATCACAGCATAATCCTTTAAACACCACTGCATCCACTCCTGTAGATTTCTGGGCAATGACGGTTTGTAGCTCCCATTCCTATCCCATATTTATGTTGCATAAATCCCTTAACCAGGGGGTAAGTAAATTATTGCATTCAGTTATCAGCAGATAGACACTATATTCTGTGTGTAATACATATGTATTTGTATAACTTATATGTATATTTCATTGAAGAAAAATGAGAACCATAGAGTTTTTTTTTAAACATGATAAGTTGAATTGCAAGTCCATGCCCTTCCCACCCTACCATGCTGCCTCTCCTGGGCGTGGTCCATATTCCTTTTCCAGGTATAAAACAACACTCCTACAGCCAGAGTGAGTCCCCACCCTGTATCAAGAGCCAGGTCACACCTAAGTAGCAAAAAAATTATCAAGCAGGTAGCAGGTCCTACAATCTGTCCTGCACAGCCAGACGAATGTTCAGACCAGCTGCAGCCCCAAGGGCACATCACTGTCACAATTAATTCTTCCACTGCATTCCAAGCCATACGTGGTCTACCTGCACCTCTTGACAGCTCATCTAGCTCCAAATTAAATCATTGCTTCATACTGTTGCATCTCACTTTCCTCTAGACTCTCCTATTTTTACCCTACTAATTGATTGCTGACTCCAGGAAGAAAGAAGGGAGGGAGGAAAGAGCCGATCTAAAATCTAACTTGGCCTAGAGTTAGAAAATCAGGGGAAATATGAATTACTTCATTATCAAATATAATGCTAGCTTTTTGTGGATGACTTTTGTCAGATTAAGGAAATTCCCTCCCATGTTTAGCTTTCTGAGAGATTTTATCATGAATAAAACTTAAACATGGTCAACTTTTTGTTCATCAACTTGATCATTTAGTTTTTGTTTTTTATTATGGTAATAAAGTAAATTTCAATAATTTATTTTTAAATGATAGATGAACCATGTATATCTTGATAAATGCTACTTGGTCAGCATGTATTGTTATTGCAATATATCGTGTGATGTAATTTACGATAACTTTGTTAATTAAAAAGAGGAATATTTGTGTTTAATTTTTATTCTTGCAATATCTTTTTGAAGTTTTGGGATCAGGGTTAATTTTGCTTGAAGGTGGGAAGTATTCCCCACTCCTCTTTTGTATTGAAGGATTTTGTGTAAGATTGATATCAACTCTTTTTTTTTGAGTTGAAGTCTCACTCAGACTGGAGTACAGTGGCATGCTCCTGGTCATTGCAGCCTCTACCTGCTGGGCTTTGGGGATTCTTCTGCCTCAGCTTTCCAAGTAGCCTGAACTATAGGCGCACACTACCACCCCTGGCTAATTTTTTATTTATTGTCGAGACAAGGTCTCTCCAAGTTGCCTGGGTGGATCTCAAACCCACAGCCTCAGGCAATTCACTCACCTCGGCCTCCCAAAGTGCTGAGATTACAGGCTGAGGCACCAAACCTGGCCAACTCTTTCTTAAATGACTGACAAAATACAACAGTAAAATCATTTGGACTGCAAGTTTTCTTTGTGTAAAATTTTTTACTATAAATTTGATTCCTTTGATAGATATAAGGTGATTCAGGTTTATATTGTTTTCTGGTGCAAGTTAGGTAAGCTGTGCTTTTCAAGGAATTCACCCATTTCATTAAGTTGTCATATTTACTGGCAAAACATAGTTCATAACAATAAACAATAACTCTAGGATCTGTAGTGATAGCTCCTCTTTTGTTCCTATTTTAAATATCTTTTTTCCTATTTTTTTTCCTAACCCAAGGTCAACTTCTTTTAGAAGTTTTATGGTTCTATGTTTTTCTCTAAAGTCCAGTTTGAGTTTTGTGCATGTTTACTTTTTTGCATATGTATTTACATTTGTTCTAGCACAGTGTATTGGAAGGCTTATCTTTTCTTCAATGAACTGCACTTTTGTCAAAATCAGTTGACTATATATATGGATCTAACTCTTGCCTTCCCGTCTGTTCCACTCAGCCATGTGTCATTCACATGTGTCATTCAATTCAACCCTACTTCTTTCACTAATGTCATGCTGTCTTGATTAATGTAGCTTTGCAGGAGGTCATGAAATTTTTTCTTGTGAGCTTTAACACTGTTATTTTCATAACTGCTTTGTCTGTTCAAGACCATTGCCTTTTCATATACATTTTGGAATTATCTTGTTTATTTCTACAGGAGAGTTTGCTGAGACTTTGATTGTGTTGCATTGAATCTATAGATCAGTTTGAAAGATCACTGCCCTCTTAGCAATTGTGAGTTTTTCAACTCATGAACAAAATATATGTCTCCATTTATTTACATATTTGATTTCTTTTTCAACCTTTTGTAGTTTTTAACATTCATACTATGATAACATTTTGTTAGATTTATTTCTCAGTACTTAGGTTTTGTGATATTGTTTTTGTAAGTTTCAAATTTTAATAGATATGTAAGAATATTATTATTGAGTTTTATATATTGATATTGTTTCCTGCAATTTTGCTAAATTCTGTTACCAGTTGTAAAAGATTTTTGTAGAGTTTTGGGGATTTTATAAATAGACAATGGCATCATATATAAACAGAAGCAGGTTTTTTGTTTGTTTGTTTCTTCCAAATTATAAGTATTTATTTACTTATTTATTATTTATTTCCTGTTGCATTGACTTAGATTTTCTATGTTGAATAGGAATGGTGAGAGAGGACGTGCTTGTCGTGTTCTTAATCTTAGGGAGAAAGCATTGATGCTCTTGTTATTACATAATATGTTAACTCTGGTTCTTTATTATAAGTTCTCTTTTTTTCTAGGTTTTCTTTTTTTTATGAGTTGGAGTCTCACTCTGTCACCCCGACTGGAGTGCAGTGGCCACTCCCGGCCACCGCAACCTCGACCTGCTGGGCTCTGGCGATCCTTCCGCCTCAGCCTTCCAAGTAGCTGGAACTACAGGCACGCTCTACCACACCCGGCTCATTTTGATTTATTGTACAGATGAGGTCTCACCAAGTTGCCCAAGCAGGTCTCGAACCCGTGAGCTCAGGTAATCCACTCACCTTAGCCTCCCAAAGGTGCGGGATTATAGGCTGAGCCACCAAGCCCAACTTTTTTTCTAGGTTAATGAGAGTTTTTATCATGAGTGTATGTTGAGTTGTGTCAAATATTTTTTCAGCAACAATTAAGATGATCCAGTGGCTTTTCCCAGTCTGTTAATATAATGAATTTCATTGACTGATTTTAAAATATTGAGCAAGCCTTGAATTCCTGGTACAAAACTCACTTGGTCTGTGTAATGGTTAATTTTATATGTCAACTTGACTGGGCTGTGGTATGACCAGATTAAACATTATTTCTGAGTATGTCTACCAGATTATCTCTGGATGAGATTAGCCTTTCTTTGAGTTGGTGGGTTCAGTAACATAGATTGCCCTCCCAGTGTGTATGGGCACCATGAGATCAATCCATTTCTAAAGTGGCTGTACCATTTTACATTACCACCAGCATTGTATAGGTATCCTAGACTACAATAAAACTAAAGAATGCTCTCAACTCAATAATTTAAACTTTCATCTCAAGAGTCTTGCAGAAATGTAAGCTAAGTTCATATCAAGCAAAAGAAAGGAAATAATAAATATTAGAGAATAAGGTAATAACATGAAAAATAAAAATTAAAAAGAAAATGAATTAACCCCAAAACTGATTTATTGAAAGAAATTAACAAAAATTTAGGTATTCTGACCCAAAAAAGGATAATAATAGGAAGGAAGACACAGATTACCAAACCCAAATATAAATTACTACTGGCCCTGTGGAATTATAAAACATTATAATGGAATACTACAAATCCAGGCCACCATATTGAACTACTTCGAAAAATTTGAAAAACTCTTAGAAAGACACAAATTATCAGGAATCACTCATGAAAAAATAGAAAATCTGAATAGATCTATGACAAGCAATGAAATTGAATAAATAAACAGATTTCCTGCAAAGAACAGGGCAGGTCCTGATGGTCTAACTGGTAAGTAGTTTCAAACATGCAAAGAAGAAATAATACCAGACTTTCACAAGCACTTTCAGAAAAACAGAGGAGAAACACTGTCCAATTCATTCTATGGGAGTAGCATCATGCTGATTCTAAAGCCAGACAAAGAAAACTGTAGACCAATATCCTCATGAACATAGATGCAAGCATCATCAACAGGATATTAGCAAACCAAATCCAGGAGCAAATAAAAAAGATTATAAGTATGACAAAGTAGTATTTAGCCCAGGAATGCAAGGTTGGTAAACATGCAAAAATAATTAATGTAATACACAACATTAATAGAATAAAAGACAAAATTATCTAAATAGATGCAGAAAATGCATTTGACAAAATTCAATACCCATTATTGATAAAAACTTTCAATAAATTAGAATAGAAAAGAGCGTTCTCAGTCTGTTAAGAAGCATCTAGGAAGAACTGATAGCTAACATTATACTTATGGAAAAAGCCTGAGGGCTTTTTCAGCAATATTAGAAACAAGATAAGGGTGTCTGCTCACACCACTTCTATTCAACATCGCAGTAAAGGTTTTAGCCAGTGCAACCTGGCAAGAAAAAGACATAAATTGCCATCCAGACTGAAAAGGAAGAAATAAAACTGTTTTTATTTTAAAATGACATTTGATAACTCTAAGGATTCTACACACACACGTGCGCACACACACACACACTCACAAACTAATAAACAAATTGAACAGTGTTACAGGATCCAAGTTGAATAAATAAAATTCAGTGGCATTTCTATACATAAAAATAATATGAAAGCAAAATCAGAAATAAACCTTTAATCACGATAGCATCAAAATTATAAAATATTTAGGAATAAATTTAACAAAAGTACAGGATTTGTAGGCTGATACATATGCAATTTTGCTGAAATTAAATGCAATCTAAATAAATTAAGAAACATTCCATGTTCTTGAATTGTAAGACTGGATGTTGCCAAGTTAATGATTCTCCTTAAATTTATCTAAAAATTAAATTAAATTAAACTAAATTTATTTTTCTCTAAGCCTCAACTTTACGACATCTAGTAAATTGTGTTATGGTGTATTTTTCTCTTCATCCAGGTTAAAATATTTTCTTCTAGGTCCTCTTTGAACCATGGATGATTTAGAAGTATGTTATTTAACTTCCAAATAATTGTGAATTTCTTAAATTATTTCTGTTGCTGATTGCTAATTTAAGTGTATTGTGATTGAAGAATATATTCTGTACTGTTTTATTCTTTTAAAGTTTACAGAGATCTGTTTTATGATCCAGCATGTGGTCTAGCCTAGAGAACATTCCATGTGTGCTGGAGAAGAGTACACATCCCATTCATGCTGTGTGGAGTGTTACTACTGCTGTTATATCAGGTGATTCAGAATGTTGATCAAATCTGTACCTTTGTTTATGTCTAGTTGTTATATCCATTGTTGAAAGAAGTTATTGAAGTTCTCCAACTATTGTCGAGTTGTCTATTTCTCTCTTCAGTTCTGTCAGTTTTAGCCTTATGTATTTTGTGGCTCCATCCTCAATCCTGTTCCTCAATCCTTTTCTTACTTCTTCTGGGATTCCAACACAATGTATGTTTGACCATTAGATATCATACTTCAATTCTGAGATGCCTTGTTTTGCTGTTGCTCTTTTTTTTAATCTTTTTATATTTCAGGGTGACCTATTTTTAAGTTCATTGAGTTCCTCAGTTGCATTGAATTTGATAATGAGTCCATTGGAGGCATTCTTTATTTTATTACTGTTTTGATTTTTATCTCTAGCATTTTCATATGTCTCTTTATTATAATTTCAATCTCTTTGCTAAAATTACCTATCTGATTTTGTATGCTGCCTCTTAACGATTTGATTTCCCTGCCTGACAGTTCCAATCCCAATTTTCATATCTAAATCTGGTTCTTATAATTGCTTTGTCTCTTCAGATTGTGTTTGCTTTTGCCTTTTAGTATGCTTTATAATTTTGTTTTTGTTGTTGTTGAAACTTTGAAGTTTCCAAAAGGAGCAATATTGGGTATGTATATGTTATGCTTGGAAATGAGCATGCCTTTTTCTTCTGTTGGGTCTTTAGTGTGGAGTTTTGTGTCAATTTCTTTAGGAATTAGGAGTTTGAAGTTTGTTGTTACCATGGTTGTCATCTGTGCACCAGTGCTACTTCCAATTCTTCTGGCATTACCTTAGTCTCTCCACTTGGCTTTGGGCTGTCTGTACACTTCTCCACACAAGGAGCCATGCAGATCTCCCAGGTGTTTTTCACCACTGTTTTTTCCCTCTCACTGCTTGCTAACCTGGTGGTGAGTGGCAGAGGGCCCTCCTCTGTTGTCCTGGTTAATGTTTCATCCCAATCCGATGCAAACACTGTGAACCTGTGAGGTCTTCCCAAGTGTTCCTGCCCTTTCCTCTACAAGTATCCCTGTCTCAGCATATATTCTTGCCCCTTCTCAGGGGTGAGGGTGGAGCTTCTCTTTTTCCTCAGCCCTATCCTGCAGTTGTACATCTGTGCCACAGGCTGGGCTTTGACACCCTTCACATGCAAATAAAGACTTTTATTCCTTGTGAGAGGCGAGACTCAGGAGCCAGTTCCTCTACCACTTGCAGGGAGATTGATGGTTGTAATTTCATCAGCACCAGCCGGTACCACCTCTGAACTTCTTCAAAATTCCCCAGTCCCCACTGTAGGCACTTGGTAAAGTGCTGGAGAAAAAACCTTTAAGAGGTAACGACACCCCAGGCCTGCCACCCACAGAGGCTTTATGCATTCTTATTAGCCTTCATCTGGACTTCAGCAATGTATTAAAAATGTGTGCTTTCATCTTCTTACCAGGTTCTGTGGTGTTTAGTGGTATCTGTCCCAAGTGAACAAGCACCCAGGTCTTGTTTCTCTCTGTTGGTGCTTGGCCCCCTTTAGATTTTGTGCTAATTGTTTACCTGTGGCCTCATCTTTCTAATAAGTTTTTTTAAAGTCATTGTTTGAAGTTTGTCCAGCTTTTTTATTAGATGGGTGGGAACAATCCTCCTTCCAGCTCTATGTCTCCAAATTGAAACCAGAAGTCACTGTTTCCTCTCAAACGTCAGATCTGCACTTGAAGTAGTACAAGACAGGACATAGTACGTGCAACAATAATTTTTATATTATCTATTCTTAGAAGACAGAGGTTTATTTGGTAAAGGGCATCTTCATTTTCCCTATTCATCTTCTACCAACTAGTGAATTTTTTAAAAACATGGCCTACTTAGTATAATCAGAAATATTGCTAGTCAGTGATTGAAGTAGCATTTAGTTACATTTTCCAAATATATTTCCTCATTTCTTACAAACTCTAAATGCACCATTTTGGGGTGAGTTAATAAATGTAGTCATCTTTTTCCCCTAGTCCTGTAGTATGTGTTGAGTTAACAGAAAAGCATGTTGCTGTGACTGTTCAAGAATTATGTTTTTAATTAGGAGGAAGCAAACTGCAAAGGACTATTAAGTCCAGCATGTATGTTCATCAAATTTAATCAAAGCTTTCAAACTGTACTGAGCCTTATTACAAAATTAGACTGAAATTTTCCTGAGAAGATATTTTTCTTGCAAGGTTGCAAGTTTCATTTTTTTTTTATTTCCCTTAACTCTGCAGGCCAGTCCAGAAATAGCAGATCATCCAAGAATTTTTTAGTTTGTCAAGGCTACGTGCCCATGGATTTGTTTTCCAGAGAGGCCTTTGCTTCCTTGCCTTGGCCTTGAGTGCTCTCCCCTCCCTACCCGCTGCCCTTTGCCTGCCGGGTGTTGTGTCTTGGCTTAAAGCTCCTCCTCAGCCTCTCTCTCTGAAGGGCTCTCACCTCTTGCTGTTTAGCGCATCTTCCAACTAGTTTTACTCTCAGCACTTGTCTCAGTCTGGGATTACTGAATTGTGAGTTCAAGCATTCTGAGCTAAGCAGCCATGCCTTTTCTTCACCTTGGTGTTCCTGTGACTGGCATTGTGCCTGCCACGGACATAGCAGGCCATCGCTGGGTGCCTCCATTAAATGAGTGCACCCCTGCCACCTTGTGACTCTAGAGCAATGGAACTTTCTCCTAGAATCTGCCTTTTCTGGACTTATGCCTGTTTCTTCTCCTGATAAGCAAAGAATTAAGTATATTGCCTTTGTTGTGAATATGTTACATCTCCCAGGTAATTGAAGCACATTTTTTGCTCACCAAGTATTAAGAACAGACCTTGCAAAATTACATGGACCATTAAAATGATCATGTTAGGGCATTTAGGGAGGTAATTTTTTTCCTTTTGCTCTTTTAAAAGTGGGATTAATATTAGTAAAGCAGTTAACCTCCTACATTATATCAATCAGTTTTGACAAGCATAGCCACCAGGGTCCAGAAGAAACTGCATTACACTGAATCTTGCTTCTTGTCTTGGTCCAACGGTTCCCTGAGTGCCTCTCTAAACAGCATGGAGTCGGGGAAAGATATTTTAATCAATTACCTCTGGCACAGATGAGTGCATCTGAGCTTTTCAACACTCTCTGTTTTAAAACTCAGACTATTTCCTTTTGTAATATTTATTTTCATTATGAGGCCCTGCCTTGCAGGCCACACTTTTGATATTTGTCTCCTATTATTTATTTTCTGTTAGGCTGTTTAATGTAGCCTACCATGCAGGCAACCTGTCCTGAAAGACAACTATATGCGAAATATTGTGTAGTCAATAAAATGTGTAGGCTAGGCCAGCCTAAGAACATGTTTAAATAAGGAAGAATGTATTCACACAACCAGAAGAGATGCTGTGCCCAGCACTTGTTGCCCATGGATGCCTTTGCTTTTCGTCCGAAATTGGGGAGGAAGACAGCCTCCTCTGCTGATAAGGAGCCAGGTTTCTAGGTTAGACTTTATTGGTAGGTTTTCTTCTCCCCAATTTTTCTGCTTCTGCTTTTTTGATCTTACACTTCCTTCTTAAGATAGTTTAAAAAATTTCATTTACATAAAAGTTCAACTACCCCCCCATGCACTCCCAAAGATATATCTCTAATTCTACACCTGTGCTTTATTCTCTTACCTGGAGGACCACCCTTGGCTTGCAACAGTCTTCCATCCACAGCTTTCTGAAATGTCCCTCTTTGTAGCATTTGTGCCATCTCCCCATGGGTACTTCACAGCTTAGCTCTGCTCCCAAGTGCTTTGTGGGTATCTTTCACACTCACATGTTGCTTATTCTTCCCTGCTCCATGTATGAAGGGTCATCAAACATTTCTATCTTTCTACTTTCTGGTCCCATGGCTATGGCTGCTCTTCCCTGGCTCTTTAGAACTTGGGAGGGCCAATGTGAGACTTGCTTCTCTAGAGCCCTCCAGGCCTCTGTCTGTGCACGGTGCTGAGCCATGTCACAAAAAGATGGAGACTACTCTGCCAACAAGACAGCTTGAGTGACAAACACCTGAGCTCCCAGAAAAAAACTTCTGTTGTTTTAAGCAATTAGATTTAAAGATTGTTTATTGCCTTAAAACAACATAGCGTATTATGGATGATTCTCAGTTATTTACATGGTCTTCATCTCTTCTAAAATGCACCAAATTTAAGGGTAGAGACATGTCCTTTGCATTTTAAACATCATATAAGATCTTTTTATCCAGGATCTTGAAAACAATCTTCTCAGAATTGGGATGTATTCAATAAAATGACACATAAAAGGAAAGAAAAATGTGTGTTTGTGGGGAGATGGAAAATTTTCCTTTTAGAACTTATGAAATGAAATACATAGTAAGGATATTCTGGTACTTTTTGGGCAATGCTTAAGATGTAACTAAGCAAATATAGTATTGGATACATTTTCACAACTGAAAAATAAATTGTGCTTATTTTACATAAAGAAAGCTTTTATTTTCCTGACACGGCTATTTCTCAGGACAATATAAAAATATTTGCTTTACCGTATTGCTAAATGATTGCAAACAAAGGACAGTTATCATTTATTAAAACTCCTTATACACTCAACATTGAATTAGCAGAGTCAAGTTTTGAAAACGATAATATCTATGAAGTGAACAGCATTTTTTTATCTAAGAGCATGAGCTTCTGTTAAGGATGAGTTGGTGGTTTTGGTATGTTCCCTTTTCCTATGGTCTGAATGTATCCTCCAAAAGTTCATGTGTTGGAAACTTAATCCCCAGTGCAACAGTGCTGGGAGGTGGGCCTAATGAGAGGTGATTAGGTCATGAGAGTAGAATCCTCATGAACGGATTGGTGTCATTAACTTGAAAGCAGGTTACTTATCTTCAGAGTGGGTTGTTATGAAAAGATCCTGACCCTGGTGTTTCTCTGTCTCCTGGACTTGCTTCTGCCTTCCATCCTTCCACCATGTTAAGAAGTAGCAAGAAAGCCCTCACCAGATGCTGGTTGCATGCTCATGGACTTTCTAGGCCCCCAAACCGTGAGCCAAATAAACTTCTTTCTTTTTTTAGTTGCCCAGTCTGTGGTATTCTTTTAAAGCAGCAGAAAATGGACTACGACACCTCCCATCCCAAAAGGATGTGAAAGTTCAATCTTATCCAGTTAAACCTAGAGTGATGGAAATTCGAGGCAGGGGAAAGTGTGGCCTATACTCAGGCTAGGATGAGGGCAGTGAGGTGACTTCTTGCACACAAGTGTGTCCTGAATAAGCAAATATGTAGGCAGGCCCAACAGAAACTTCTATTAGAGTGAGATAGCCAGAATACCTAGTAGGTTGTCTGTTCATTCTTTTGGATGTTTTGTGCACACATTCTATTCTGAGGAAACCCAACGTCAAGGGAATGAAAAAGCATCACACACAAGTCATTCTACCAAGTCATAGGGTGAGAATCAAGAATAAAACACAAGGTCGGGATTTTGGAACTAGGTAGAAAGCAACTTCCCTTGTTTGCTTTTGTATTTCCTTTTGACTCCTGATAGCCTGGCAGTATGTTCCCCAGGCTGCTTAGAAAAGAAAAAAGTCTTTGTACAACTCTTCAAGAATATGAAAACTGGGACTCATTAATAATGTCACAATATATCTTTATAAAATCAAAACAGTTTGAAAGGAAAGGACTGTAATCAGCTCTAAAATATAAGCAAGAATAATAAAAGCTGAGCTATTCTTATATCACACAACCTCAGATTTTCTTCTGATTTAAGCACTGTAAGTGACCATGTTCCAAAAATAGCATCTTTGTGAGAGGGTCAATAGCAGTGTCCCTGGAGTCATGCAAGTACTGACTATAATTTAATTTCAATATCTTCTTTCACAGTTGTTATCACCTTTGGAAATCAATGGCTGTGTTTTTGCCGACTCTTCAGCCATCTCTCTTGATTTACAGGTCTCTCGTCGCACTGCAGATGGTTGATGGGGCGGGATCCCCTTGCTGATCAGATTACGTCTCTTTCAGCTCTTCTGACAGCTTCTGGGACTGCTAGAGACTGAGTTTGCTGATTTTTCTTTGGCTACAACAATTCCCTGTTCAGATTACATAACTACATTTTTTAAAAAGCTCTTTCAGGAAGAAGAAAACATAAATCTTAATAGAACATACTATGAGTTTTATTAACATTGAATTGCAAAATAGGCTTATAATATTTAATCACCTTGGTTTAAAATTCCTCATTTTATACCTAGAACAAAAGATGCAAAATGTTACTTAACTTTTAAAATTATAATCAGTTACATTAAAAAAATCTAAATTATGAGATATTTGCCAGATTTAATCATTTTAAGTAGCAAATTGATACAGTACTTTGCTTTGAAGAAGTACCAATTTTGTGGATTATGTTAGGTTTCAGTTACTTGAAGTTTGAAAATAGGTAAGTGCCCTGTAGTACTATAAAATATTTTGAAAGAGAGGGACCATATTCACATAACTTTCACTGCAGGATATTGTTATAATTGTTCTATTTTATCATCAGTTATTAGTGTTACTCTCCTACTGTTCCTAATTTATAAATTAGACTTTATCATAGGCATGTATGAATATGAACATGCAGGTATATGTAGGGTTTTGTACTACCCACAGTTGTAGGCATCCACTGGGGGTCTTGGTGCTTATACTCCCAAAATAAGGGGAAACTACTGTAGTTCAAATAGGTTCATTTGAGAGATAGTCTGGAAAACGGCCATTAAGATGCATAGACCTTAGATGACATGAAACAGTGTAGTATGAGAAGATCAAGATGCATGTGTATCATTTTTCACTTTCTTACTGAAGGAAAGATCTTTTATTTTCCATGTTCCAAATTATTTTATTTTCCCACCATCCATTTGTTCTATTTAACGAGGTTGAATCTTCATTTTTTAGTGAGAGGATTCAAGAAAAGAAGGAAAGAGTTTAGAGTGGGGCCCCAGTTGCAGACTTGAGAGCCCTGGGCCAGGCCTCCGTCGCACCCTCCTTGATTTTGCTAAGGACACAGTTGGCATTTCTGCATCTCATCACCAAAATTACTATTTCCCCACCAGGAAGTGAATATAACTGCCTGTTTACTCTTTATCACAACAAGCTTCTTAAAAACAGGAACTGTGGAGTTCACATCCTTAAATCCCTGAGCTCCAGCCCTGCCAGTGGAGCTGAGTAAGTGCTTGCATGTGTTTGCTAAGTGGCAGGGCAAGTTTTTAAAAATAAGAAAATAGCCAGGTGCAGTTGCTCAAACCTGTAATCCCAGCACTTTGGGAGGCAGAGGCAAGAGGATTGCCTGAGCTCAGGGATTCAAGACAAGCCTGAGCAACATGGCGAGACCTTGTCTCCACAATAAATCAAAAAATTAGCTGGGCATCATAGCACATGCCTTTGATTCCAGCTACTTGGAAGACTGAGGTAGAAGGATTACCTGAACCCAGCAGGTCAAGGCTGCTGTGGTCATGAGTGTGCCACTGCACTCCAGCCTGGGTGACAGAGTGAGACTCCGACTCAAAAATAAAAAGGAAAGAATATTGGATCTTATAGAGTAAAAGATGATACCAGTGGTTACAAACCTCTAAAATACGTAGCTAATAAAACATTGAACTGCCAATGTTTAATAATATGACAGTGAAAGCATTCCATTTACTGCCAGTGTAATATTAACAGACACAGGAAATAATTTTAGTATTCTAGAGTGCACTCTGTATTTCCTTTGCTGTTTCCTGTTTTCCATGAGTTCTTGAACATGCTGGATATGGGAGAACTTCTCTATTAATTTTCAATTGTTGCCATAAGAAATTACATAGACTTAGTGACTTAAAACAACAGAAATTTATTTCTCTCTATTTTTCTGCTTGAACTAGAGGACTTACATCTCTAAGGTCACAGTAGTAAAAGAAAACACAGAATCTTGACTCTTAGACAACCAGCTGGAGTTAAAACAGCAAAAATTTATTATCTGTGTATTATTTATTACAGTTCCACAGGACAGAAGTTCAACATGGTCTCACTAGACTAAAATCTAGGTCTCAGTTAAAACCCAGTCAAGACGTCCATTTCTTGTCCGTTCTAGCTCCCTGAGCTCCTCATTCTTTGGCCCTGGCCTCTTTCCTTTCTCTACAAAGTCATTAGCATCACATCTTCCTCACTTTTCTTCCATTATAACATCTTTCTTACCAGCCAGGAAGAGTTCTCTGCTTTTAAGAACTCATGTGGTTAAACTAGGCCTCCCAGGCTAATCCCCTCATTTCGGAACATCTTAACTGCACTGTCCTTTTTGCTGGGAAAGGTAGCATAGTCACAGGTTCCTGGAATTAGGACTTCGACATCTTTGGTGGGTTAGCATTATTCTACCGATGGTAATATCTTTACTCGTGGGCCCTCCTGTTCAAATGCCTGGATTAAATTTCCTGAGGAGGTGATTAATGGGTGAGGTTTGAAGAGTGGAGAAAGGAAACGCTGAAAAACAGAGATCTGAGTAAATTCTGATGACTGATTTACTCTGAAGGTGTTGTCTACGGATCTGACTAATGGGAAACTTGTCTGGCTTAATTTGTGAAGATGGCTTATTACACAGCATTAGAACTTGCACCAAGCGCCTCTGAAATCAGTTTTTATACAGCCAGGTCCATAGATAACACTTTGTGGCAAAAACAGAAATAAGACTTAAACAAGTGACTTTCCTTTTTGCCGTGCCTGTGGAAGGTGCCATCCAAGACACAGTGTGGTGAGCACATATGCACAGAGTGCAGTACTTGCCTTCTCAAGCAGATTCAGCCTCCCTGAGCACTCAAGCATCAGCAGCTGGACGCCAGGGTTCCTGATCTTCAATTGAAGCTTTGTGTTTCTTCCTCAATATAAAACCCTTATTTTACTTTTTGGTACATTTTCTTTTGTCCCATTGTGATTATTCAATGGATAGAGAGAATTTTCTTAATTATAAAATAATGCTTTCAAGACTTCAGTAACTCTTGTTCAAGTGTCTTGTAAAAAAAAAGTGTCATCGATATGTATATTCCACCAAAATGTAATTAAGTAAATTTTGAGACATGCTTCTATGCAAACCATCACATTATATTAACATTGCATAATTGCATTGCTTTTCTCTTACACTTAATTATCCCATTTATAAAAAAAGAGGTACTGAATGTACCGTGTAAGATTTTGAGGTTTTTTTTTTTTTTTTAATTGCAGCTTTGCAAAGACTTAGTTGCATATTCATAACCGCTGGTTACATAGTGCCAAGCACTGAAACAATTATTCAGTGAATTCTTCGCATGACACTTCAGGGGAAAGGATAAAAGTGCTGAAGCTGGGTTCTATTTTAAGATCCTTGGCTGGTGATTGCCAGAACTACACAAAGGAGCACTGCACCACTAGAAAAAGGTTCAAGAGCAGGAGAAACAAGGTTTATGTGATTAGTTATAAACACAAAAATCAATGTAGAGTATGGCACACACAGTATTCAATAAATGTTAACTGGCTGCTGAAAATAATTCTAGTTCTAGAATAAACGCATCAACTTATATTTTAAAAGTTAGTAGTTCGTATTTGTGCCTATTTCTTGATATAAAACCCCTAAAATTTTGCCTCAAATAACATGAGAAAAAACAAAGTCTATTGTTCTTTCCTTATAATGAAACATGTTGAACTTTTCTTCTATTTGATCAGAATAAACAGAACAAGAATTACTTATGTCCTTTTTACAAAAGGATAAACCGAGGCAAATAAATACCCAGATGTCTCTTTTGTATATCTGTTCAAACAGTAAGTGAACAGTAGAAATCACTAGATTTTGAAAGATTTTTCTTTAAAACAAGCTCATCCTTTCAGTTAGGGCCAAAATTTTCTAGGGAGCTTAGAAAAAAGAAAACTCAAAGGCTTGCTCTTCAACAGAAGTTCATGATTCCTGTCTCCAGAAGGGGGCTGCACAGAGGGAAAATCAGCTTATAATGGTTTAAAAAATCTATTTTATTGAGGTATACATGGTGTCCAATAAACAAATTGTACATATTTAAGGCATACAACTTGGTAAGTTTTGGCATAATATTAGCCACAGAACCACACCCAGTAAAGCTAAGTGAGCATATTCTCCAGAACCAAAAGCTTCCTCACGCGCCTTTGTAATTCCTGTCTCTCACCACACCCCACCTGACCCTCCCAAATCCACTTTTCCCAGGCAACCTTATCTGGCTTTTATCCCTGAGAACAGCTGTTTTGAGATTCATCCAAGATGTAGGGTGTAGCAAGAATTCACGTTTTTATTGCTGAGTCGTATTTGCTTCTATGAATATACCACAGTTTGTTTTTCCGTTCATCTGCTCATAGATTTTTGGGTTGTTTCTAGTTCGGGACTTAAAAATAAGCTTGCTATGGACATTTGTGTCGAAGGTTTTGCACAACTATATTCTTCCATTTCTCTTTGGTAAATACTTGGAGTAGAATGGCTGAGATATGTGGTAGATGTATATTTAACATTCTGAGACACTACCAAACTGTGTTCCAACGAAAATTAAATTCAGGAAATAAAGCAGTTTTCAACATAAACTGAGAGCCTGTGAGACCCACTTGGCACTTGAGTAATGCACATCCTATTCATTTAGTGAGTTAGCAATACATGAGAGCTTTGGTTCCTACATGGCCTTACAAAATTCTTGGTCTGATCAGTGTTTTCCTTTTTCCCCAGCTTATGATGGACAAAGAAAAACTATATATGTTTAAAGTATACAACTTGATGCTTTAATATACATACAAATGTGAAATGACTACCAAAATCAGACAAATTAACACACTCATCACCTCACATAGTTACTTTGTGTTGGGGGTGCAAAAACATTGAAGATTTTTAGCAAATTTCAAGTATGCAATATGTTGTTACAAACTCTGGTCACCAAATCATACATTAGATCTCTAGAACTTATTAATCTCATAACAGAAAGTTTGTATCTTTTGCCACATCTCCCTGTTACTCGCATCCTGGCTCCTAGTAACCTGTTTTTACTGTTTTTGAGTTCAACCTTTTTTGATTCCACATAAAAGAGAGATCATGAAATATCGATCTTTTGTGTCTGGCTTATTTCCTTGAGCATAATGTGCCCCAGGTTCATCGTGTTGTTGCAAGTGGCAGGAACTCTTTTTAAGGCTGGATAATATTCCATTGTGTATATATACAACATTTTATTTTTCTATTCATCTGCCAATGAATTGTTTTTGCTGTTTTAATTGATGTGAAGTGGTATCTCACCATGGTTCTAATTTGCATTTCCCTAATGAATAATGTTATTATGCATCTTTTCATGGGCTTGACATTCATATATATTTTAACAACTTTATTGAGACAACTCACATACTCAATTCATGCATTAAAAATGTACAAGTCAATAGTTTTTAGTACACTTACAAATATGTGCAACTATCATCACAGTCTAGGAAACTTTCATCACCTTAAAAAGAAACTCTGTACGCTTTACCTACCAACCCTCAAATCCCCCTCCTCCAATTCTAAGCAATCACTAACCTACTTTCTGTCTTTATAGATTTCCATATTTATATTAATGGAATCATGAAATCTGTGTTGCTTTGTGCCTGGCTTCTTTCACTAAGCATGCTTTCAGTGTTCATCCATATTATCATATATTTCAGTAGTTCATTCTTTTCTATGACTGAAGAATCACTGAATGACTATGCCACATTCTGTTTATCCACTCATCAGCTGGTGAACAGTTGGGTTGTTTCCACTCTTTGACTCCTATAAACTCATGCCACTATTAAAATTCTTGGACAAGTTTTTGTGTGAACATGTGTCTTCATTTCTCTTTCTTATGTAGGTGTGGAATTACTAGGTAATATAGTAACTCCATGCTTAATCATGTAAAGACCTTCTAGATTATTTACCAAAGTGGCTGCACAATTTTACATTCCAGGCAGTATTTGAGCATTCCAGCTGTTCCACATCTCCAACCACACTTGTTATTATGTGACTTTTTTATTCCAGCCATCCTAGTGAGCATAAAGTAGTATATCATTGTGGTTTTGATAAGCATTTCCCTGATAACTCATGATGTAGAATATAGTTTTTTGTGTGTTTATTGGCCATTTGTTTATCTTCCTTGGAGAAATGTCTGAGATCCTTTGCTCATTTTGAAACTGGGCTATTTTTCTTTTTATTGATGAGGATAAGAATTCCTTAAATATTCAAGATACAAGTACTTTATCAGATATATGGTATGCAGGTAACTTCTTCCATCTGTGGGGTGCTTTTTCACTTTCTAGTGTCTTTTCTTGCATAAAATTTTTAATTTTGGTAAAATCTTGTTAATTTTTTTTTCTATTTCTTGGGCTTTTGGTTTTATATCTGAGAATCCATCCCCAAATCCAAAGTCATATAGATTTTCCCCTATATTTTATGTTAAGAGCTGTGTAGCTTTAGTTCTTACATTTTGGTCATGGATCCATTTTGAGTTAATTTTTTTAATATGATATGAGGTAAGTGTCTAATTTTATTTTTTTGCATGTGATTACCCAGTTTCCCCAGCACCATTTGCTGAAGGACTGTTTCTCCCCCATTGACTGGTCTTGGAATTTTGTCAAAAATCAGGTGGCCATAGATGTATAGATAGCTGATATTGTTTTAAATACAAACCAAACAAGCACACGGAAAGCTTAAAAGATTTCTTTGCAATATATTTCAAATCTGGAATTATGGTTCATTTGAATCATAACTAATTAGTGTCAGATGGAATATATTTAATGTGTACTTTGCTATTTTTATAGACGGCACTGGAACAATTCTGATAAACTGCTTTCTTTGCATAGAATACCTTCCTGTAGATGTTTGCTGAAATTAGTATGGACTGGTAGCTGCTGAATCTGCCTGCAAACTTTTCTCTAGGAATGATATTGAGCCACGACTAAAATGGCAAATAAAGACTGATTGATAGGTCCATACTCCTTTCCAACAAGCCAGTAGAACTAATCTTCAGTTGGAGATACAGTCATGTACCACATAATGATGCTTTGGTCAATGATAGGCCACATACATGACACTGGTCATTATAGGATGCTTATAACACTGCATTTTTACTGTACCTTTTCTATGTTTGTTTAGATTCACAAATACTTACCACTGTGCTACAATTGCCTATAGTATTCAGTACAGTATCATGCTATCCAAGTGTGTAGCCTAGGAGTGTTAGATTATTATACCATACAGCCTAGGTATGCAGTAGGCTGAACCATCTAGATTGTGCGATTGCGCTCTATGATGTTTGCATAGTGACAAAATCACCTAATGATGAATTTCTTGAAATGTATCTCCATTGTTAAGCAACACATGACTGTAGTTATATTGATATCCGATTGCATTGGACTCAGTAGGAATAAATAGGTACCCCTAAGTAACTTTTGACTGAACAAGGCAGAAGTCTATTTCTCCCTCACATAAATGAAATTGGGGTCAGCAGGCCTGAACTTATATAGCTATTGTAGCCCCAGAGTCTTTCTGGCTCACTGCTCCACCATCCCTAGGGCAAGGCTAACACTCTCAATGCTCAAATATAGTGAATCCCAATCCAGCCATCACATCGGTGTTCCAGATAGCAGGCTGTAAGAGTTGATAGAGAGGAAGGAAGTAGGCAAAGGTTGCTCACTGGTGCCTTTAGGCGGATTCCATAGTTTAGTTGGACTTATAACTAAATTATTCCAGATTTTAAATAAATTACACAGCATACATTTTTAACCTTCATAAGTGCTTGCATCTTTGTTTTATTTTCTTTATTTATAACATTTCCTCCTACACATATCAATTACTGAAGTTTAATCATAAAGCTATGTTCTTACTATGCCACATAGCAAGAAAGACGGGGAAATGTCGTCTCTACCTGGTTAATAGGTGTCTTGACAAAAATGAGTTTTATTACTAAGAATATTGGGATACTACAATTTTAGCCAGATGTAGGGCAGTGAAAAGGGGCCATCCAGCTTCAGGCAGTAATTTTAAGACAATAATAAAATTGACTAAAAGTTAGTTTTTACTACCATTCCCCAGTAAATCTAAATGACGTCGTTAGTAAATATTTTTACCTGAAAATACTTTTTGATGGCATGCAAACTAAAGCAGGTTTTTTCAACCTGCTTTTCAACCAGTACTATTAATACTTTAAGTTGAATGATTCCTTCTTGTGGGGGATCCTCTTGTGTATTGTAGGATGTCTAGTGGTATCTATCTACCTAGACCAATTCTCGCCCAATGTGGCAATCAAAAATATGTCTAAATATCAGCCAAAAACATTCTTTAAGGGTCAAAATGCCCTCTCTAAGTGAGAACCGTTGGTCTAAACATTCACTGCAGTTACTGCTGAACTGCAAATATACATACATAGGTGTATACATGTAAATACATACATATAATATATATTTCAGGTTAGCAAGTTTGAATAATTTATCCTTAAAAAAGGATTGAATTTTATGTGGAAGTAAATTTGAGGAAGTCTCACTCCAAAAACCCACACACATGAATGTAATCACATACGTTCTTTTTTTTTTTGAGTTGGAGTCTCACTCAGTCGCCCAGACTGGAGTGCAGTGGCCACTCCTGGCCACTGCAGCCTCGACCTGCTGAGCTCCAGGGATCCTTCCACCTCAGTCTTCCACGTAGCCAGAACTACAGGTGTGCACCACCACGCCCGGCTGATTTTTTGATTTATTGTAGAGATGAAGTCTCGCTGCCCAGGCGGGTCTCGAACCCACGGGCTCAGGCAATCCACTCACCTCAGCCTCCCAAAGGCGCGGGATTACAGGCTGAGCCACTGAACCCGGCTCACATACGTTCTTTTCAAAAACAAGCTTGCACGGGTCGGAATAATTTGAGTTTGCTTTTTCTCCAGGTACTGTGATATTATACATTCCTGTTTTGAAATAGTAAGTTTAAAATAAACAATAATAGCATCATAAGTAGAAGCTGAAAACCAGAATTCGAGTTACTTCAATTCTGTCATTCTCCATAACTGCTTCAAGTTTGTATGTCTGAGGTTAACAAATTTCATTTAAGTGCAAATTTTAGATCATGTGTAAAATTTTTTATTTACTTTAAATAATAAATTTTAAAATTAAAAATTATTCTTTTTAATTATTATGATTTGGCATTAAATGCTAATGTTATTATTTATTACTGTCACAGAGAATTTTTCTTTTGTTCAAAAAATGCATTAATGCAATGAATACATATTTTTAAGATTTATGTGCTTATTTACCAACATAATTATATACATAAGGTTCAATAAGAGAACATTTTCATTGACTACATTCCCTTTCTGGTCATTACTACCAGGTACTTCATTTCATGTGTGCAGTAAGATGAATGTTTCTATTCTCTCAAAATGTATGTGTTGACATTCTAACCTCAAGAGTGAAGAACTTTAGAGGTAGGGCCTTTGGGAGGTGATTTAGTCTTGATAGGATTAGTGCTCCCTTGCCCTTTCCACCATGTGAGGACAGGTAAGAGGGAAGTGCCTTTTATGGACTAGAAAGCAAGTTCTCACCAGACATGGCTCTGCTGGTGTCTTGATCTTGAACGTCCAGCTTCCAGAACTGTGAATAACTCAGTCCATGGTATTTCTGTTGAAGCAGAGCAAGCAGTTTAATAATGATTACAACTCAAAATAATTTTGTTATAGAGAATTTGGGGTCTAATGAAAACAATCCGCTCTGAGGATAATTCTGCCACGTATGCAGTAGGGTAGCCAGCGTGCTGTCATCTGTTAACCCAACAAAACAATCCTGACAATAATGGAAAAGAAGTTATCTTAGATATAGGCAAACTGAGAAATGTGTCTAGTCTTTGTACCAAATGACTCATTTTAAAATGACTAATGATGTCTCAAACATCGCAGGATCTAGACACCAGGCAGGACTCACCTAAGTGTGACACCATTTGGGCCAGTTGATGTCCAGAGGCTGAGCTTTGAGAGGACAGAAACTCCAACTGTGACATTTTTCCTAAAGGATAATGAGACCATAAATGTGACCTATATGAGGAGAAGGTATCTATGGTTTCTCTGTTCACTCATAAACTTTCATTAAACATTGAGGGAGCTTTCTCTAAATGAAATATTACAATAAGGGTACCTACATAATCAACGTTTGTATATCTAACCCTGAAATGTACCCTACATCTTTATAATAAAAAAGAAATATTATATGAATGCAGAAATTTCCAGAAACTTGACACCTCTGAGCTTTTTCATTCCTAAAGGTGAGTTAATTAAGACCTAATGAATAATTCATGAATTTTCCATATGACAGAGGTGAAACAGTTCAAGTGGTCTTTTTGCTGAAATAGATATAATCATATTTGAAGCCTAAAGTATAAAAACAAAATATATTTATACTAAAATCAAGACAAAACATTGACTTATATTTATTTAAAATGTCTATAGTAGAAGTTTTAGGAAGATTTTGGTTTCAAAGGTCAGTTTTAAAGTTTAAAAATACCAATCTAGATATGCATTTCATTGGCTGTCAGATTTTTTTATATTGTCTTTTCTTTTTCTTACTGACTTAACTCTGGAGTCTGGGAGAAAACTAGCACAGTTTTGGAGAATTGTGAAACACAGTCAATTGGAAAGTGACTCTGATGATCTTTAATATAGCCATGCCCCTTGCCTTCCTCAAGTTTATTTGATATTTTATTTTACTGACACCTAGCAGTGTCATCAGGACAAAGTTATTTTCTCCGGACTAATACAATGAATTTGTTACTAGATGGTGTTAGGGTTTGCATAGGGCATTTAGACAGAGAGACATACCCAACACTTAAATGCCACAGTAGACCTCTGTGAGAAGATAAGCAGAGCCATGGCAGTCATGGATAGGAAAAAATGAGCACAAAACAAACACTTAACTATGTTCTCTTGAGTATGAAATTGGTCCTACTCTTCTGGAGGAAGTTTCCCAATATCTAGAAAAACTGTATATACATTCACCCATAACCTATCATGTCCATTTCTAGGAGTCTTTCCCCAAAATAAACTGACAACAGTACAAAAAGTCTTTTGCAGAAAGTAGTATTATTTATAAGGCTAGGGACTAGAAAATAACAAAATGCACACCAAAAGGAATAATATGCAGTTTATGTGGGCTTAAAATTTCCCTTTCAACCCCCAGGAAAGACATCCACATCTTAATCCCTGAAAGCTGTGAGTGCCACTTGAAGCCAGCAAAGGATCTTTGTAAATGTGATTAAGTAAAGGATCTTGTGATGAGTTTATTCTGGACTGTCCAGTGGAAACTAAATGCAACCTTAAAAGGACAAGAAGGTTGTGACACACACACACAGAAAGGCCATGAGAAAACGGAACAGAGAAAGATTTGCTGATGCTCACCTTGAAGAGTAGGGTGATGTGGCCACAAGCAAAGAAGCTAACAGTTACTGGAAGCTGAAAGAGGGAGGTATGGAACTGTCTACAGACTCTGGCAAAAGAGTTAGAATATCACTATTTTGCAAACCCTAGTGAATCAATGGGTCTATTCACTGGTCATTGGTGTCTACTGACATCCCAGAAAGACAACCAGACAGTGTCTCCTCACAGAAGGATGCACCATCACTCATGAAGAGTTGTCACCAAAAAGAAAAGAAAGCCAAATGTGAATTCAATCATGCTTCTAAATCTAAATACTTACTTACATGAGACAAATCAGCAATATTCAGACTATAGGAAATTCTACAGGATGAACGAGTTGTTTCTTCAATTAATAAATTGCAAAAGATAACAGAGGAAAAGGATGCCATTGATTAAAAGGAAATTGAAAGAGACTTCAAACAGTGAGAAACTATGTACCTTATTTTAATCTATATTCAAACAAAATATAAGAGAAATCATGGACAAATTGGGGGCATTTGAACACTGATTCGATATTTGAATAAGGAGTTATTGTTCCTCATTTTCAGGCACAAATATTTACAGATACAATTTTGTATTTGGGGACTTCCATCAATACGATCTGGGGTAGAGGAGGGGAAGAATATAAATAAAACAAAACTGGTCATGAGCTGATCATTGCCAGCTGTATGATAAGTATATGGGGTTCATTACAGCATTCTCTCTATTTTTTTGTTGGAAATTTTTTATTTTTTTAAAATAAAGCAAATCAAAACAAGGCAAAACAAAACTAAATCTTCCATTGATAAAGAGATTAATGATTTGTATAAATCAAATTACATCAAGTACATATAACCCCATGAGTTTAATGGCACTTTTACATTATTGGGCCACCATTGAGGTTGCTAGGACACATGCTCATTATTTCTGAAAATGTATACATACTGGGGGGAAATAAAACCTTTCCTGAACAGACTACTTTTGGTGAGAGAAACTATTTTTGGTGAGAGAAGAATGACAGCTGATAAAAGTGGGAAGATCTCTATTTTTTAAATAGCATTTTGCCACCTCTCAAAAAGACAGCAAAACTGGGCAACATCCATGGCTGACAGGAGCTGCTGCTGCTGAGCCCAGGGAACGTCACAGTGGGCAGGACACACCCGTTCTCTTTTGCCTCATCTTCGTTGCAGGAGCCGAGGGTCAGCCTGGATCACATCCTTCCCTCCCACTGTGCAGCAATACGAAGCACCAAGCCACGTGTAATGTATTCTTGCCCCAAAGGCTGAAGCGCCCTCTAACTGAGCCCCTGTATCTAACCATCAGTTTCAGAATATGTGGGGCCAGAAATGCATATTAGCAAAACCAGGAGGAAGCAGTAGGTCAAATCAAACGTGTAAAACAAGGTCTCCGGGCCACCAATGCAATATCTTGAACACATAATAAGGCAAAGAAAGGGGGCACAAGAAAGAACCTTGTGCATCTGTGGGTCCTGATGGAACCCTGGTTCAAACAAACTGACTTCTAAAAGGTCTCTCTTTTTGAGACAATCAAGGAAGTTTGAAAACTGGCTAGATTCCAGATGATGGTGATAAAGAATTGTTAATTTTGTTGGTTGTGAAAATGGTGTTGTGCTTATGCTAAATAAACAAAAAATCCATTATCCCCTAAAGATGCCCACTCAAATATTGGCAGGCAAAATAAAATGAACATTGCTTTAAAATACACCCAACCTTGCACAGAATAAGCGGTAAAGAGTGAAGGAAATGGCAAAAAGCGGAGTGAATTAGTTGACAAAAGAAATGCAGAGTAGAGTTGATCATTGCAGCCATGGGATGAATTCCCATGTAGTGGATAGCTGTTTTGTGCTCTATGCTTTTCTACATGTTTGAAAATTTCCATTACACACACATACACACACACACACACACACACACACACACACACACAGCTCTTGCTGCTTCTTTCTTCATTGTTAAAAATATCAATTACCAAATGGTTATAAGAACAGAATCAATGTTCAATTTTTTGCTTTTGGAAAACAGATAGAAGTCAAATTCTGAAATTAATTTTTCTCTTTTCTCCATCTTTAGGGGTCTTAGAGAGACATTTTATTTCAGTCAACAGAAGTTTTCAGAATCCAAGAAGCAAAGAATATAAATTTCATCTGGCGAAGAGCAACAAGACTTACTTATAAGAATGCATTTAAATGCCATTTAGGAACAAACTGATATACTGGGAGCCAGTAAGTACAAAAGTTGGAGCAATTAATGAAAACGGCTATCAGACCCTTTTTACATCTAAAAAAAGGAAACAAGGAAGAAAACGAAATCTCTTGCACTGTGCTTTCATTTTAGCAATGGAACCCTTGTGATGACTCATTTCTGTGATCGGATTTCTTATTTGCAGAAAAGTCCTTGCATGAAATCTCACCATGTGCCTGCAAACATATGGGTCACCAAATGCTCCCAGCTGTCTCAGGTGCAGACTTGCATTCAGACCCTTCTCTGTGCAGAAGCGTGTCTCCTAGAACTGGAAAAGACGGGCTTGTGTGAACTGGAGACTGGCAAATCCTGGGAGACCTTGGGCTGCCTGGGACAACTTTTTTGTAAAATGAGAGCACTGAAGGGCTGAATCAGGTCTCTGTGGCCCCCTCACTGGGCAGAAGCAAAGCTGGAAGCTGGCTTGCAGCCCTCAGGCCAGGAGCTCTCATCCTGGTTGCAGATGTTAAAGGCAGCGCCTGACACTAGGAGCCGTAGCGGGGGCCACTAAATATTCAACGGTCAGTCTTAGAACTTCTTCTGCTATTATTATTTTAAAATTTACATGCAGTAAAAATGGACTTTTGGGGGTATACAATTCTATGAAGTGGAGTCCATGGGTAGATTCCTGCTACCAGCATCACAATTGGGGTACAGAACAGCTTTATCACCCCCAAATCCGTCATTCTGCTTCTTTGTCCTTGGAACTCTCCACCCCATTCTATCCTCTGGTAGCCATTGACCTTTTTGAGACTTTTATATTCAGGTTACTTTCCCCAAGATTAGATTAAGGTCACCTGCTTAATGGGTTTCGTGGAATGCCCCTTTATTTTGCTGGGACAACCCTTGCTGTGCCTCAGGTATTGGCTAAACACTCATTCAGGCCTCATCACTGTTAAACTATCCCTAGCCTTAACACCAGAAAAACTATCGCCATCTGAGTGCCCACATCATCTCACCACCAATGGGGTCTGGCTTTATTTTTCTGCCTTGGAGGCCATAAGAGAAATAAGAGCTGATATGAACATCTTGAGGCGATGTGAACTTGAAACAGCTCATGCTGCCAAAGATTCAAGCGGCAGCAGCAGAAGTATTTGACAAAGTATGACAAAGTCTGCACCAGAACGTGGTCACCACTCGAGGTTAATCAAATAACACAAATAAATGTTACAGATGGGCACTTTTAAAATTAGCGAGCTTAGGTGGGATTTCAGTTTGTCAGACATGAACTCTAATTACAAACTCGTGAGATTAGGAAGTATTGGACATTGTAAAAACAGAGGAGATAAAGTATGCACCTACTACCTGCTAGGAATTTCTCCTTCCCGAACGACTATTATCCAAACAGTAGGTCTTCAAAGAAAGTAAGATGAACTGCTTTGCATAGATGATAGATCTGATGCCATGCAAGTTTAACTAGCATGCTTATGAATCACATTATGATTTGAGCCCAGGACTCTTTGACTTTCCATCTTGGGGGATAGCAGAGAACCAGAGAGAGTTTGCCAGGGAAATGTGTCTTTAAGTGATTGCTTTCCTCTCTGAACCTGTCCATATTTTAGGGTATAGAAAAATGAATTTTGCAAATAAGTTTCTCTCCATTCACTCTTCTTACAGTTGGATCTTGCTGGATATCAATACTGAGCCTTCCAAGACAGATCTTTTTCCAGTGCAACCTAGGTGACAGAGGGATGGCCAAGGCCAGAGCGGCTGGCACAGGAGCCAGGAAACAGCATGCAGCCACTGCAGGCACATTGCTCCTTGGCAACTGCCATCGGCCGATTTGCTCTGGAGAAACCTGAGCCTCTGCAGTAATTTATCTGCTCCACTCTCTCTCTGCTTCTAACCAGTTCTGCAGGACTGCTGCAAGCTGAGCACCCGGAACATCCACCTGCACACAGCCAGGTGGCAGAGCCTGCTGGAGGAAGCTATTTCTTCTTTTCTGAAGTAGCAAACATCAACAACTGATCCAACTGATCAGGGTGGGTTTTCTAATTAAAAGAGGGAACTGATCACACAAAAATACACCCAGGGGTTCAAGAGTCAATTTCTCTGTCTTTCAAGCCGGAGCTGGCCGTGGTAGCGCCCACTAGGGGTAGGCGACTACACAGCCTGTAGTCAGTTGGAACAGCGGCCTTTTCGCCGTCAGTCCTGCCAGGTGTTTTCCTTGTCACTTACAAAGATGGTGACAGCATGGTCCCCAGGCAACTTTTCCTTCTATTTTAGAATCCCAAACCGAAATTCTGTATGCCTAGATCCTGGTATCGGGTTGCTTTTCCTTCCTAGGGGTGGGAGCGGCCCCTGTGCTGCTCTGCATCCCAGCGCCCGGAAGAATGCTTGCTGGGGAGCAGCCTCAGTGAAGGACGCCGAGTGTGGTGTGGTGGGAAGACGGCTTGCTGAACAAGTGAAAGTGAAGGGCTAGGGGAACACAGAGGAGAACACCAACAGGCACAACAGACAACACAAATCTGTCCCCTGCTGGATGCCTCAAGGGGTCCGCGAGGTAGAATCCACCAGGAAGCAAAGGGGTTTGAAAAAACCATAATAGGGTAATTTTAAAATCCTAAAAAGAGGTGCATGAAAGTCTGTCTTTGAACTGGTCTTTGCTTTGCCCACATGCCTTAGCAGCATGGGCTCAAGGCCAGATTCCTCTGGCCTTCTGCATGGCCTCCACATGTGGATGGCCTTGGACTGGCTTTTGCAGGGCCTGGGCCGTGTCTGGCTCCCCAGAGCAACTCAGAAAAAGGTGCAGTGCTGAAGGGTTCCAGTCTGAACAGGTGCCAGCCCCTTAAAACTGGCCTGCCCAGTGTCCAGGCACCGACAGCCGCTGTCCACTCAGGCTGCCAAGCACTCGGTGCCAAGAATGGCCTCGTGAGCCTCACTGAAGCCTGCGGCCTCACTGTCACCTGCGTGGCACACCCGCGGAGTAAGGCTGCCTGTTGCAGGAATTGCAGGAGGCAGGAAGGGGCTGCCGAGAAGAGGACGTGGCCTCTCTGGCAGCGCAGGCAGCTGCTCCCAAAACTCCTTAGCCAGGTCGAAGTCTGTTCCCCGCTGTAGACAAATGGTCTTAGAAAGACTCATGATAGGATCAAGCGTGCTTTTCTTATCGAGGAGCAGAAAACTGTCGTGAAAGTGTTGAAGGCACAAGCGCAGAGTCAGAAAGCAAAATACAGAAATGAAGCTTGTCTCTGTAATAAAACTTAAAAGCCTTAAAAAAAAAAACAGAAAGAAAAACTAGCCCTGAGTTCCAAAGACTCAGCAGTGTTCATGACCTTGGGTTTCCCCAGAGCTGTCCACTCACCCCTGAGTTATTTTGGGAGGTTGAGTGCTGAGTCTGCAGCAGGACCTTCTCTTGGTCTTTGTCCACGTGCCTCAGCAGCCCTCCTGGGTGAGCTGTGCAACATGTGATTCACAACTCTCCGCCCCCATTTGCCTGCCCACCAGTCTCCCTCCACTTCCCCAGTGACCTGGCCCTCACTGTCCTAGAAGCTCATTGTGTGGTTATTAAAAAGTACTGGGCCCCAGTCACATGAAGAAATGCTCAGCCTCACTAATCATCAGAGAGATGTAACCCCAAACTACAATGAGATACCACCTAACTCTGGTAAGGATGGCCATCATTAATAAGTCAAAAACAACAGATGTCGGTGTGGGTGCAGAAAAAAGGGAACGCTTCTATACTGTTGGTGGGAATGCAAGTTAGTTCAGACTCTATGGAAAGCAGTGCAGTGATTTCTAAAAGAACTAAAAATTGACCTTCCATATGATCCAGCATTCCCTCTCCTGGGAATACACCTAGAGGATCATAACTTGATCTGCCAAAAAGACCCCTGCATCCACATGTTTATTGTCACACTATTGTCTCGCAATAGCAAGAACATGATTCCAACCCTGCTGCCCATTGAAAGTGGATAAAGAAACTGTGATACAAAGACACAATGGAGAATTCACAGCCATAAAGAAGAACAAAGTCATGGACTTCACAGCAAAATGGATGGAGTTGGAGACCATAATACTAAGTGAACTATCACAGAAACAAAAAACTGAATGCCTCAAGTTCTCACTCATAAGGGCCCTGAACACTAGTCACATGAGCACAAGGGAGGTATCGGCAGTCGCTGGGCACTGCCAGGAGAAGCGAGGAAGAAAGAGAGTAGGGAGTACATGACAACACAAAGGGTATCTGGTCTACTACCAGGGGAAGTGAGAGCCAGATGGAGACCCAAACTTTACCTGCATGCAGCCTACTTATGGAGTTAATTCTCACTTGTACCCTACATCTCTATAATAAAAAAACAAAAATAAAAAAGAAATGGGCCTAAATAAGGGCCCAAGTGGGATTCCTATAACATCCAACACTCCACCCTAGTGATGCCACCTGAGGAGATGCAGCAGGAAGCAGGCTGCCCTTATGCCTGAGAGTTCTGTAAAGGTCACAACTTAGACTTCCTTTAGCTGTCTCTGGTGCCTCAGTGTCCCTCTGCAGCACTCTCAGCATGCTTGACTCCTCTATGCCAGACACTGAGAATGTTGGTGGGGACACAAAGGTAGATGCTATAGGTACTTACCCTCCAGGTCACATACTTGATGGGACAGGGGTAATCTGTAAGACAGATCACAGAACACCATGGTTAGCATGTATATAGAAAACAGGCGCAGTGTGGAATCAGATGGAGGTTTTGCAAGTGGAATAAAACGTTGGTAAGTTGGACAAGGGCTGTGGGGCTTCCCAGAGAAGCAGACAGGTAACAATAGAATTAGCAGAATGTAAAACACTAGAGAAAGGTGTGATGTCTCCTGGCAGAAAGAATGTTGCTAGGGAAAGATCAGGAGACCCAGCTAAGGGGAACTTAAGAGAGTTCCTTGCAAGAATTCAAGCAGAGGAGAGCAACAGACTGTGTGACTTATACACAATGAAGTTATTACTCATAGTTTTGGAAACTGGAAATCCAAGATCAATTCAGGAGCAGACTGGTGTCTGGTGAGGGCCCATTTTCTGGTTTATAGATGGCACCTTCTCCCTGTTTCTTACATGGTAGAAGGGGCTAGAAAACTCTCTGGAGTCCTATTTATTTATTTATTGAAAAAGTAGGATTTATTGAGAGGGCAGAGAAGCTCCCATAGCGGGAGGGGACCCAAGGGGGTTGCCCTGGAGTCCCTTTTAGAAGGGCATTAATCCCTTTCATGGGGGCTCCATCCTCATGACCTATTCACCTCTCAAAGGTTCCACATCCTAATACCATCACCCTGGGGGTTAGAATTTCATCATATAAATTTTGAGGATGTACACATTCAGATCATACTATCAAGTTTGCCTTTTCTGGAGTTCCTTTGCAGAAAGAGTTTTGAATACTCCAATTGTCAGCATTATGTCTCTGTTAGCATTGCCTAAAATCTAATCATCTCAAAATAAAATTATTACCATATTCTGATATTGCTGTAAACAAATAATAGTTCACACTATTTGTGAGGTAGTATACCAATTCACGGAGGTAGACATTAGGTGGTAATGTCATCCAAGTAATCTCAGTCTTCATGTGGATTTATTTCTATTCTGTTTGCACTGCAGTTGAAGGGGAGCCATGACTGCATATTTGGCTTCTGTACAGGTTTGGCGTTTTCCTCTTTGCAGAGAAATAGGAAAATTAAATGAGCAATGAATCCTCCTCACACCTCTGTCAGGTAGGTATCAGTATGAATGGGAGTTCTTTTAAGAACTCCTGGTAGAAGTCAGCAATTTGAATCTTCATTCTGCCTTAATCATCAGCTTCTGTAGACTGTGGCCATAAGGGTGATGTGTCTGGGGCTTCTGATGGTGGATGTGACAGGTTTTGGCCTTTGGCTGTGCCTGCTGACAACAGGAGCAGAGAAACTAGTGAGGCAGGTAGAACCTGAAGGGCCGTGTGCAAGGCCCACAATAGGACACACTGAGCCTGCTTTTTACCTGAGAGCCCCTCCTGAAGTCATCAACAGATTGTTCTGTCTGATCTCTCACACACTGGCTGCAATCATACAGTGTTGTTTTGAAACCACTGTCACCCCAATTTGAAATAACAGAATCACCTTGCTATCTTCCCTTTTCCTTAGGCCTCAGTAGTGGCTGGGTCAGGACAGTTCTATGTGGGAAGCATATCTCACAGACATTCTCTTCTAAACTGCTCATTTTTGATAAATATACAAATTCATGCATCCATTTATTGCATGAACATTTATTAAATCTTCCAGTTAAATATAACTAGGCACTGGGCAGAAAAGACAAAAAAAAGATGTGGTATTTGTGGCCAAGAGATTGTGAGAGGGAAACATGGGTAAACATGTGAATAGATGCACAGGGTGAGATGCATGCCACTGAGACACCCCCAGCATGCTATAGAGGTCCAGAGATGAGGGTATTAACTCCTCCTGGGGCATCAGCAGCTTCTTCTGTGGCAAAGCGATGTCTGATCAGAGTGTTCTCTGTGAACAGGAGACCATCACAGAGGACACAGAATGAGAAAAAGTAGACTACAGGCACATGGTCAGTGGTCAGAGCACAAGGAAAGTGGAGAGCAGAAGGACTGTGGCTGGACTGGGGATGGGAGAAAGATAAGGAAGGAGTGAATGTGTGTAAATGGGAAGAAACTATCCTGAGAGTGTTGACCTATTTCATGAATTTAGAGAAATAGCTCGAACACATTTATGTTAAAAATGGAGTGAATCTAACAAATCAAATCAAAAAGATTTTATTAGTGCATGCAATAGTATAGCACATTTCCAGGTCGTTTATGTGGCATCTATTCTTTCTTAACATTTATTCAATTAAAAATAATAATAAACATAAAATGGGAAAGTGATAGAAACCAAAAGTGAAATATAATTTAAAAACTTACTAAGTGTACTATTATTTGTACTATGTGGGATGGTCTTTGCATGGTAAATTATTGTGCTTTAAACAACGTCTAGTTCCAGCTACTTGGAAGGTTGAGGCGGAGTCCAGCAAGTTGAGGCTGCATTGGCTGTGAGCATGCCACTGCACTCCAACCTGGGCAACAGAGAGTGAGACTCCAACTGCAAAAAAAAAAGTAAATAAACTTTCAACACATATTGCAAATCATATTTTGCAATACTATGTAAAGAAGTGCACCATTTCTAGTAACTATTTTGATAGCTTGTAATGAATGAATGCAGCTGAGATACTAAGAGAGTACTTCCTAGATCTAAATGTAGATTGCCGTGGGCACTTCCCACTCCACTCATCTTATATATCCCTGGACCTGATTCTTCAGGCAACAGACTGGCTGAAGTTGATGTGCTGCTCTGTTGCTTTCTAGCTGATGCACAAGGGCAAGCTGCTTAATCTTTCTCAGCCACCACTTCTGAAAAATGGAGATGGTGACATCACTAAGATCATGTACTTACTGTGAGGAGAAAGGAGGTGGTAGGCCTTCCAGAATGGGGTTGTGAAGAGCTCAGCCAGTCTTCCCCCAAGTGAAACAAATACAGAAATGTCACTGGTGGAAATTATTTTAAAACAATTCAAAGTCTCCAGAAACTTTCTTAAGTGAACATAGAAAGTGGAGAAATGGCCACTCAAGAAAATCTACTAAATCTAAGTGGTCAGTGAGAGTCAGTGGTATTTGAGCCACTCTGGGTCCCCGTCTGACCCTTCACAAACTCCACGCAATGATTGTCTTACTCTAGGTACTTTGGTTGCAGAGGGTTCAGCTAAGAAGATGAGGTTCTCCACTTTCCTCAGCTCCTGGTCAGGCTACAGTTTAATGCATGCTTCTCAACTCCATGCTGTGAAAGTGCTATTCTAGGTAAGTGCAGTCAAAGAACGGGGGCTCCCTTCTCTCATTCAGCCCCCACTAATAGGGGAAAGATGTTGCTGTACATGCAGCAGCCTGAGAAGACTGGAACCCAATTGCTGCTTCTCCAGCTTGCTCATGGAGGTTCCATGGCAAAAGAGAAAAATCAAGAAGCAAGGGACCACCCTCCCCCAGTGCTCACACATAGATCCGGTATGCTACTCCAGAAAAAGAAGGCAACTATTTCCACCTACAGATCCAAAGCAAAAGTTTTCTCAGGAAGAAAAGTAGGTCATTAGGAAGGACACTTTCAAAGTATTGCCTGAAGGGACAGACTTTACTTGGAACAGAACTGGAGAAGTTCATATCTGAGTGCATTATGGAAAACAATGGAGATCCTAGTGGCAGACAATTAAGAGAGTTGGTAGCTCCATAATGCTAGTAGCAAAAAGCAAAACAATAGACCAACCAGAAGTTTAACAGAAAGTACCAGAGAAAGATACAGTCAAAAAAAGCTCTTTGGGGACCACGTTCATTCTTGGCAGTCTAGAAGACTGTACCCATGTGCTAGATTACACCCATTCAGGATCAATCAGAGCAGGATGTGGACCAACTTGAAAGCCTTCCCCAGTCACACAGAGATCCATCAGAAAAGGACCCTAAGACTTGGATTACACATACATCAGGCCATAAGCTACTTTGATCCAAGGAAACACCTAATAATGCAGGTTCAAAAACAAAATAGCACTCATCCTCGGTGGTCTGGAAGACTCTGCAGATGCCCAAAGGTGTGCCTTCTCAGGAATGACCAGAGAATTGGATGAACATGGAGCAAAATAACAAACAATTTGAATCGTGAAAAAGTTTCTAAGCCATACAAACATGCAGTGGTAAAAGCTGAAATGGAAGTAGCTAAGAGAACTTAAGTACAATCTCTACCCAATAAGTTGTGTATGAAGATCTGTAGATAAGTAATTCCTTTATACACAGAATTCATCCAGCCAAGTCATTAAACAAATAAACAAGCCACAGGAAGGAGAGATCAGTGCCCACAATTGCTATAATCTAAAATGTCCAGTTTTCAACAACAGCAACAAACAAGACATGCAAAGAAACAGAAAAGTGTGGCCAATATAGGGAAAAAATATCAGGCAACAGAAATTACCTTTGGGAAGGTACACATGGGGAACTTAGCAGACAAAAACTTAAAGCAACTATTATGAACATGCTAACAGAACTAAAGAAAACCATATTTAAAAAATTAAAGAAAGGCCTGATAACAATGACTTATCAAAAAGAATATCAATGATGAGATAGAAATTATTTTTTTATATCAAGTGGAAATGTTGGATTAAAAAATATCAAAACTTAAATTTAAAACATAACTGGAGAAGCTCAACAGAATTTAATTGGCAGAAGAAAAAATCAGCAAACTTGAAGATAAATCAATAGAAATCATGCAATCTGAGGAAAATAAAGAAAAATTTTTTAAATGAACAGAGTCTCAGAGAAATATAAGAAAGCATAATTACATCAACATAAACATAATGGGCAAATCGGAGTGAGATAAGAGAAAGAAAAAGACAGAAAAAATATTCAAAGAAATGATGACTCAAAACTTCCAAAATTTGAGTAAAAACAAATCAACATATCAAGGAAGCCAAGTTAACTCCAAGTAGAAATTTTTATCTTTAAACATAAAAAGATTTTTACTCAGATAAAGTCAAAATGCCAAAAGTTGAAGATAAAGGAAAAATATGTAAAACACCAAGACTTATGTATAAGATTTTGTGCAAGACTTATATACAAGATTCATGCACAAGAATTGTTTACAAAGGAACCACCATAAAATTAACAGTTGACTTTTCATCAGAAACTGTTTATAATAAAAGACAATGGAATGAGATGTTCAAAGTGGTGAAAGGAAAAAGGAGCTTTCTTTCAAAAATAAAGGTGAAATAAAGACATTTCCAGATAGATAAAAACTGAGTTAACTTATTGCTAGCAGATCTGCACTAAAAAATATATTAAAAGAAGTTATTCAGATGGAAAGACACATCAGAAAATAACTTGAATCTACATTTTTAAAAAGTGTTGGTATAGATAATTTATGTAAGTAATAATAAAATACACCATTAGTGTGTATGTTTCCTTTCTTCTCTTAACCAATTTAAAATTGCATAAAATATTATGTATAAATTGCATCATTTGACTTATTGCACATAAAAATGAAATATATTTGATAATGACAACATAAAAGATGGGGTGGGAATAAAGTTATATTGTAGTAGCAAATAGCAAAGCAACAGAAGAAAGTAATTTGAATTCACAAGATAAAAAATAAAGAAAACTAAAAATGGCAAATAAAAGATAGATACTTAAACTCTATAAATTATTTCTGCTCTTCTTTTAGCTTTTTTAAGAGATAAGAGATAAGCAATAATTTTAAGAAAGTATTTTTGAGTTTAAAACATACATAGATGTACCTTCTATAATAATAAAATAATAGTACATAAAGAGGGATAAAATGAAGCTTTACAAAAGTAAAAGTATATACATTACTGTAATTAATTAGTATACATCTGATGTTGATTCTGATAAATTATATAAGTATATGATAAACCCTGAAGCAATCACTAAGATTATAACTTTTTAAAAAGTGCAAAAATAACTAAGAGTTAAATTGGTGCACTAGATAACATCTACTTAAGACAAAAGCAAGTAGAAAAGGAGAAATAAAGGAACCCAAAAAATGATGGGACATATAGAAGAAAAAGCAAACTGGTGGGCTTAAGTTAGTTATATAAATAATAACATTAACTATGAAATGAATTATGCAGTATTATTGAAAGAGATTGTCAGATTTGGTAAAGATCCAACTATATGCTGCCTAAAGAATGCATACTTCAGAAATAAATGTATTAAAAGGAAAAGTATGGAAAAGATATGTCAGGCAAGCAGTAATCATAACAGAATTACACTAATATTAGATAAAATATCCTTCAAGATAAAAATAATTACTAGAGATAAAGGGGACACTTTATTGTTAGATCAAGAAGATATAACAAGCTGGATGTGGAGGCTCATACCTGTAATCCTAGCACTTTGTGGTGGCTCATGCCTGTAATCCTATCACTTTGGGAGGCTAAGGTGAGAGAATTGCCTGAGTCCACGTTCAAGACCAGCGTCGGCAACATGGTGAGATGTCGTCTCCACAATAAATCAAAAACTTAGCTGGGTGTGGTGGCATATGCCTGTGCTTTCAGCTACTTGGAAGGCTGAGGTGGAAGGAGCACGTGAGCCCAGAAGGTCAAAGCTGTAGGGCTGCAGTAGCCGTGAACATGCCACTACACTCTAGCCTGGGCAACAGTGCAAAACAAAAAAAAAAAAAAGAAGAAGAAGAAGATATAACAATTATAAACATATTGCATCTAACAATAGAATCCAAAACACATGAAACAAAAATTAACAGCATCGAAAGAGATAGACAATGCAACAATAATAGTTAGGAACTTAAATGTTCTAATTTCAATTATGCATAGAACAAGTATTCTGATTTTTTTTTAAAGATATATAAGATTTGAACAACACTATAAACCACAAGTCCTAATCCACATTGCTAGAAAATTCAACCCAACAATCACTGAATATACATTCTTCTCAAGTGCAAAATAAACATTCTTCATAATAGACAGCATGTTAGACCTTAAAATAAACTTCACTGGATTGAAAAGAAGTGAAATAATATAAAGTATGTTCTCTAATAGTAATAGAAATTATAAGTCAAAAACAAAATAAAATTTAAAATATTTTTAAAATGCAGAAATTAATCAAAACACTCATAAATAACCAATAGATCAAGAAAAAAATCACAAGGTGATAAAATATTTTGAGATAAATAAAAATGAGAAGACACCATACCAGAATTTACAGAATGCAGTTAAAACAGTTATTAGAGGAAATTTTATGTCTATGAACACCTATATTTTAAAAAAAAGAGATCTCAAATCAATAACCTTACCATCTCCCAAGGAAACTATGAAAGAAGAGCAAAATAAAGTCAAGCTAGTAGAAGAAAGGAAATAAAGATTAGAACTGAATAACTGAAACGGAATCACAAAATAATAGAAAAAAAATTAAAGCAAAACATTATTTAAAAAGCTCACAAAAATTGATGAACCTTTTACATGACTAACCAAGACAAAAAAGAGAATAATCAAATTACAGTTAGTTCCTTACATATGAACCTTCAGTTTGCAAACTTTCCAAGATGTGAATGTGCATTGATATGTCAAATCATGTAAATTAGTGTGCATGTCTGTCATACCTTGTCACATGTGCATCCTCTACAAGTGGTTGTGCTTTTGTATTCTTTACTGTGCAGTACTGTATAGAGTACAGTAGTACAGTATCTTTACTTCAAGCCCAGGACGTTTGAAAACAAGGGTACAAGCAGTGGTGATATAGCTGGTACCATATAGCCAATTGTGTTAGCTGGGTTCCTAGGCTAACTTTGTTGGACTTCCAAACAAATTGGACTTACACATGTGCTCTCAGAAGGGAACTCATTTTGTATGCAGGGGACTTACTGTATTCAAGTCAAGAAAAACAAAAAAAATTATTACTGACCTAGCAGAAATAAAACACATCCAAAGGGAATACTATAAACAATGGGGTGCCAACAAATTAGAAAACTAAATAAAATAGACAAATTCCTAGAAAGACACACATTACTGATTTGACTAAAGAAGAAATATAAATTTAAATGGAGTTTTAGCAAGAGATTAAATTAGTAATCTTAACACTTCCCACATAGAAAATCTCAAGCAGATATTCACTGTTGAATTCTACTAAACATTAAAGAAGAATTAATACCAACCCTTCAGAAATCTTCCAGAAAATAAAAAAGGGAATATTTCCCAATTTATTCTATGAGGCCCATATTACAGTGATACCAGAACCAGGCAAAGATATTGCAAAAAAAAGAAAATTACAGATATATCCCTTATGAATACAAATGCAAAAGTTCTTGACAAAATACTGGAAAACTAAACCCATATATATGTATATATATATATACATATATAGATATGTACACATATAAGGCTATGGTGTATAATCATGTATATATATATATACATGATTATACACCACAGCCTTATTGTATTTATCCCAGAAATTAAAAATTAAAGGTTAGTTTAACATTCAAAAATAATGTAACATAATAATGCAATTCCATATTAATAAGATATAAATGGAAAAGTACATGATTATTTTAGTAGATGCAAAAGAAAGAAAAGCATGTGACAAAATCCAACACCCTACAGCTAATTATACTAAATGGTGAAAGACTGAATGTTTTCCATCTAAAGTCAGAAATAAGATGCAAATGTATCTTATGCAAATGTGTCTTATGCAAGTGTGTCCCAGCTTTCATTAAACATTTTACCAGAGATTCTTTCTCAGGCAATTAGACAAGAAAATGAAATTAGAGGAATCTGGAAGGAAAGAAAGTAAAATTACCTCTATTTGCCAATTATATACATATATATATACACACATACATATATACACACAAGATTATTATATTTGACAATGACATATATACACAATCATTAGAAATCACAAAAACTGATAACAAAGTAGCTCAATGAGACTGTAGAATACAGTATCAATAGACAAACATCAATTACATTATATGCAGCCAGGCTCAGTGCTCAACCTCGAGCTTTGGGAGGCTGAGGTAAGTGGATTGCCTAAGCCCACGGGTTCGAGACCCACCTGGGCAACCTGGTGAGACCTCATCTCTACTGAGGTCTCTACAATAAATCTCTACAATAAATCAAAAAGTCAGCTGGGCGTGGTAGTGCATGCCTGTAATTCCGGCTACTCAGAAGGCTGAGGTAGAAGGATCATCAAGCCCAGCAGGTCAAAGCTGCAGTGACCGGGAGCGGCAACTGCACTCCAGTCTGGGTGACAGACTGAGACTCCAACTCAAAAAAAAAAAAAATTACATTATATGCATTACCAAGAAACAATTTAAAAGTAAAATTAGGAATACAATTTCACACCAAAAACTCAGACTACAAAAGCAAAATAAATAAATGAGACTACATCAAACTGAAAAGCTTCTGCACAGCATAAATAAATAAATAAACAACCAACACAGTAAACTGGCAACCTATGGATTGGGAAAAGTATTTGCAAGCCATCTATCTAATAAGGAGCTAATATGCAAAAATTATAAGGCACTCATGCAACTCAGTAGCAGGAAAACAAATAACTCAATTAAAAATGAGCAAAGGACCTGAACAGACATTTCTCCAAAGAAGATTTTAAATGGTCAACAGGTTTATAAAAGGGTGCTTGACAGCATTCATCATCAGGGAAATGCAGATTAGATATCGCCTCACATCTGTTGGAATAACTATTGTAAAAAAAGAGAAGAGCTAACAGATGGTCTGGTGTGGAGAAAAGGAAACCCTTGTTCATTATTGGAGGGCTGATGCAAATTGTGGAAAACGTAGGAAGATTCCTAAGAAAATTAAGAATAGAACTACAATATGACCCAGTAGTCCTTCTGGGTATGAAATGAAATGATCGCCTCATAAAGATAGTTGTACTTTCATGCTTATTGCAGCATTGTTCACAATAGTCAAGGTATGGAAACAACCTAAGTGTCTGTTAATGAATGAATGGATAAAGAAACTATACCATAGGCAAAGTATCCATTATCCACAATGCTTGGGACCAAAAGTCTTTCCAATCTTTTTTTTCCCCAGATTTTGGAATATTTGCATTATGCTTACAATTGAGCATCCCAAATCTGAAAATCGAAAATCCAGAATGCTCCAATGAGCATTTCTTTTGTGTCAGCATGTTGGCATTTAAAACTTTTGGAAATTAGAATACACACACACAGGAGAACTTCCAGCAAGATGGTGACGGGGCAAACTGGTCTATGAAACCCTCTGCAAAGGAGAATGCACAGGGTCTCTGGCTCTCTCCGCAGGGGCTGCGAACCCCAACGTCAGCAGCCTGCTCTTCACATGGAGCTCGGCCGTCGCCACCACTGGGGCATCACAGCGGTCAGGACAGCCACTGCAGCCACAGACACAGCAGCCGCTGGCACCGCCAAAGCCTCCATGGCTGCTATAGCGCATCAGGCCACCAGCACCTGAGGCAATCCACGACTTCAGTCCTTGAAGCGCCCGCAGGCAAGATCTGCTGGGATCGCTGCCACCTCTGCTGCCACCATGACGTCCTGCTGGCCGGCGAAGGTCTCCTCCCGTGTGGCCTGGGGCAGGCTTCCATCCCAGGCCTCTGCCCAACTCCTTTCTGGGGCGAGCAGCTGAGATAGCACCACCTGCTGGCGATTCAAGGTAGCAACACCAAAACGGGAGAAACAAGCTTGAAAAACAGACACAGGCCAGATTTGAGTGGTGAACAGAGGGTGATCTGAACTGTCCTTCACAGCAGGCCAGGGGCAACTGACCCTAACTGCGAACTAATTTACCAGCTTGAAAAGACAGCTATAAATCAGAGCTGAAAAATCATTGGACTTAAACGAAAAGTCTCAGAGTGTGCTTGATTGGCTCTGTTAGTTTAATGACTTAATTCTATTCCTACTGTTTTGTTTTCCTCTTCCTGTTCTTCTCTTTTCTCCTCTCTGTAAACCATATCTTTGTATAGAGGAACAGCACACCAATAAGGTGGTTGGTTAGCTTGTATGTTAGCATCATCGTATGTCTTATTTTTTTTGTATGGGAGTTGTTTAGTCTGTAGCCATGGTCTATTGTTTTTATCTGTTTCAGGTTAGGTCTCTCTCTCCATTTGTTGGTACACTCGTCTGTTTCCCCCCTTACTCCTCTCTCTCTCCACCCCCCTCTTCCCCCCACTGTCTGCTCCATTCTCTTCCCTCTGCTAACCACATTTTATTTCAGGGAGTAAACCTACAGCCCAACTGCATGGACAGATTCCAAGGCAGTGGGAAGTGGGTTCCAGATTATCCATATACCTGTTGGCGAATACCAGGACCTGCAGATAGATTTTGAATCACAGCTCCCCCCTTAAGTAAATCTCAAAACTGCAAAAAAGGACCACCCCCAACCTACAGTGCAACTCCAGAATTGAACAAAGTAAGAGGGTATACATAAAGAATAGGAGATTAAACAAACAGAAGTAAAAGCAATACCTCTACCCCTGAATAACAGTATTAAAGAAGACAGTGACGTGGAGGGATGGAAAAAGTAGGGAGGGGAAAAACCACACAAATGAAGAAAAACCAAAAGAAGAATATAGGTCTCACACAGACCCCTGGGAGATCAGACACTAAGAAAACAGATTCCGGAACATAAACAATGAAGAACCCCCAGAATGACTGGTCACATGCAACAATCCCAGACATCAAGACATTAATAGAGAGAATTTTAAAAATTGAGGAGAGACAAGAGGAAAATAGGAAGGAGCTGATGTCAGAAATAACAGCAGTAAAGAATACTGTGATGGAAATAAATAACAAACTAATAAGCATGGAAAGCAGAATTAGCCAAGCAGAAGAAAGAATCTCAGAGCTCGAAGACTAAAACACAGAACTAACCCAAACTGTCAAAGGCATGAAAAGAAGCTCAAAAAGACAGAACAAAACCTTCAAGAGATGAATGATCACTTCAAGAGACCTAACCTAAAACTAATTGGCCTTCCTGAGGCAGAGAGAGAAACAGAGGCCACACGGAACAAACATTTCATGAAATCATTCAAGAAAACTTCCCTCATCTCATCAAGGATGAAAAAATTCAAACACAAGAGATTCAGAGAACCCCTGTAAGACAACAAATGAGAAGACCAACTCCAAGACATATAATAATTTGCCTAAACAAAATAGGTATAAAAGAAAAAATCCTAAAGGCTGCAAGAGAAAAAGATCAGACTATGTACCAGGGAAGACCAATTAGAATAGCAGCAGATTTATCTACAGAAACCCTCCAGGCTAGGAGAGCTTGGAGCCCTATCTTCAAAGTTCTAAAAGTTAAACAATTTCAACCAAGATTAACCTACCCGGCCAAGCTAAGCTTTATCAGTGAGGGAGAATTGAAATCTTTCCCAGATATTCACTCCCTAAGAACCTATGCTGCCAAAAGACCACCTCGACAAGAAACACTTAAGAGAGTATTGAAAACAAAAGAAAAGGAAAAAAGAACAACAACGTTCTTCACAAGAGTACAGGAAAAAGATTAAAAACATACATGATCCAACTCTAAAACCAAAAGAAAGACAACACACAAACAGGAAGAACAACAACTCTGTAAGAACGTTATGATAGGGATCAACTCTCACATTTCAATAATTAGTCTGAATGTGAACGGACTAAATGCACCACTGAAAAGACATAGAATGGCAAAATAGGTAAAATATCACCAGGCAACAATCTATTGCCTTCAAGAGACTCACCTCACCAGAAAGGACACTCACATTCTCAAAGTAAGAGGATGGGAAACAAATTTTCAGGCAAACAGAACATAAAACTAAACAAAAAGAAAGGAGGAGTCATGATCTTAATCTCAGACAAAATACCCTTTAAGGTATCAAAAATTTAAAAAGATAAGAAGTCTACTACATAATGATAAAAGGTCAATCCATCAACAAGAAATATCCATCCTAAACATATATGCACCCAACATAGGTGCACCAACTTTCATAAAGCAGTTCCTAGGTAAACTAAAAAAAGATATCAACTCCAATACCATCATAGCTGGTGACTTTAATACCCCACTCACAACCATAGAAAGATCATCAGGACAAAAGTCAGCAATGAGATCCAAAACCTCAATGTGACTCTTGATCAAATGGACTTAATTGAGACCTACAGAACACTCCATCCAAAGACCACAGAATACACATTCTACTCATCACCGCATGGAACGTACTCTAAGATCGACCACATACTTGGCCATAAATCAAGCATAAGCAAATTTAAAAGGACTGATATTTTACCATGCACCTTCTTGGACCACAGTGTAATAAAAATAATCATTAACACCAACAAGGTCCCCCAAAACCCACAAAGACATGGACACTAAACAGCATGATGCTAAATAACTCCTGGGTCAATGATGAAATCAAAACAAAGATCAAAATATACCTGGAAACAAATGAAAATGAAGAAACACCTTACCAAAATCTCTAGGGCACCATGAAAGCTGCAGTAAGAGGGGAATTTATATCCCTACAAATGCACATGAAGATAATGGAAGTATCACAAATTAACAGTCTAACAAGCCACCTAAGGAAGCTGGAAAAGCAAGACCACAAAAACCCTAATTTCAGCGAAGAATCCAGATCACCAAAATAAAAGCCCAAATCCAGGACATAGAAGACAAAAAGATAGTACAAAAAAATCAATGAAACAAAAAGCTGGTTCTTCAAAAGGATAAACAAGATCAATGGTCCCCTAGCTAGACTGACCAAGAAAAAGAGAGAAAAAGCCCAAATAAACACAATCAGAAACACAAAAGATGAAGTCACATCTGATCCTGAAGAAATACAAAAGATCATTAGAGACTACTATGTACACTTGAAAACCTTTCAGAAATGGAGGACTTTCTGTCATCAAATAACCCGCCTAGATTGAAACAAGAAGAAATTGAGACCCTAAATAGACCAATAACAATCAAGGAAATTGACTACATAATAAGAAAACTTCCTACAAAAAAAAGCCCTGGTCCAGATGGCTTTTCAGTAGATTCTAAAAGACATTTAAGGAGGAGCTGATACCAATCCTACTGAAGGTATTCCAGGTGATTAAAAAGACGGAACTCTCCCCAAATCATTTTACGAAGCCAACATCACATTGATACCCACACCAGGTAAAGATCCAACAAAGAAAAAGAACTACAGGCCAATATCTTTGATGAACGTAGATGCTAAAATTCTCAACAAGATCTTAGAAAACCGGATTCAGCAATACATCTCAAAAATCATCCATCATGACCAAGTAAGCTTCATTCCTGGGATGCAAGGCTGGTTCAACATTCGTATAATCATAAATGTAATTAAATACATCAACAGATGTGAAAACAAAAACCACATGATCATATCATTAGATGTAGAGAAAGCTTTTGATAAAATCCAGCACCCCTTCTTGATAAAAACCCTTGAACATCTAGGCATAAGGGGAATATACCTCAAAATAGTAAAAGCCACCTATGAGTAACCCTCAGCCAGCATACTCCTAAATGGACAAAAATTGGAACCAATCCCCCTGAAAACTGGAACAAGACAAGGATGTGCACTCTCACCCCTCCTGTTCAGCATAGTATTGGAAGTCTTGGCTAGAGCAATCAGAGAAGAGGAGGCAATCAGGAGTATCCAAATAGGAAAAGAGGAAGAAAAGTTATCTGTCTTTGCAGATGATATGATTTTGTACCTTGAAAACCTGAGAGAATCTGTCAAAAGCCTCCTTACATTGATAAAGGCCTTTGGCAAAGTCTCAGGATACAAAATAAATGTACAAAAGACAATCGCATTTCTCTACACCAATAATAAACAAACAGAAACCCAAATAAAAAAAAATTCCATTCACAATAGCCACAAAAAAATGAAATACCTTGGCATCTTCCTAACCAGAGATGTGAAAAGACCTTTACAATGAAAATTACAAAAACACTGCTCAAAGAAATCAAAGATGACACAAACAAGTGGGAAAAATATCCCATGCTCATGGATGGAAGAATCAAC
>NW_007259741.1:708572-723058 GCF_000164805.1 Carlito syrichta
ACACATGAAGAAATGCTCAACCTCACTAATCATCATGGAGATGCAAATCAAAACCACACTGAGATACCACCTAACTCCAGTCAGAATGGCAATTATCAACAACTCAAAAAATAATAGCTACTGGAGAGGATGTCACAAAAAGGGAACACTTCTACACTGTTGGTGGGAGTAAACTAGTGCAACCTCTGTGGAGAGCAGTGTGGCAATTCCTAAAGGCCCTAAATATCAACCTCCCATATGACCCCACAATCCCCCTACTGGGAATATATCCTGAAGAACTCAAATCACTCTATAAAAAAGATACCTGCACACGTATATTTATCGCAGCATTGTTCACAATAGCAAGAATCTGGAAACAACCATGCTGTCCATCAAAAGAGGACTGGATTTAAAAAATGTGGTACATATACACAATGGAATACTACGCAGTCATCAAAAAGAACAAAATCATGAATTTCACAGCAACCTGGATGGAACTAGAGTCTATAATACTGAGTGACCTCTCACAGAAATAAAGATCCGAGTATCATATGTTCTCACTCATATAATGGACCTTGAATATCCAATGTAATACTATAAGAAAATGACTGACGGTACTGGGGAACTATGGGGGAAGGGGGATGGGATTAACAGTCGCAAAGCTGTCTGGGGATGGGGAAACACCTCTTATCAACAGGGTGCCTGAATGAAACATAATTGTACACCTAACCCTTAACTGTACCCCACAAAATCATAATAAAAAATATTGATTAAATTAAAAAAAAATTTCTCTCTGTTTCATTTTGGATGTTTTCCACTACTGTCCAGCAACATTTTTTTTCTGCAATGTCTAATCTGCAATCTTATCTAATGTATTTTTGTATCTCAGATATTGTAATTTTCATCTCCAGAAGTACAATTTAGATCTCCCTTATACATATCTTCTATGTCTCTTAAGATGTACAAATATCTTTTACCTTCTTGAACATACGAAATGCAGTTATAATAGTTATTTTACTGTGTTTATCTAATAAATCTATTATGTGTGGCATTTCTCACATAGTTTGATTGATTTTTTTGCTCTTAATTTTGGGTACAGTTTTCTTTTTTCTTCTCTGAATGCCTGATAATTTTTAATTGGATGCCATTATAGACTTTATCATTTTAGGTGCTGGATAATTTATATTTTTATAAATATTTTGAATTTTATTCTGTATATAGTTAACTTACTTGTGAATAATTTGCTCCTTTAGTGTTTTGCTTTAATAAGTTAGAAAATTCAACTGAAGGCCTCAGTCTAGAACTAAATATTTCCTACTGTGAGGCAAAACTCTTCTAAGTGCCCTTTCAAATACTTCCTGGATTATGAAATTTTTCACACTGGTTTCTGGAAATAGGTACTAAACAGTTGCTGAACATTGTTGAACTTCAGAGATTATTTCATTTAATTTGTTTAGGTGGTTCTTTACTTGACTTTGAACAGTTTCCTCAGACGTGTGCATTGGTCAGTATTCAACTGAATACTAAAGTGGAAACTGTGCCAATATCTAAGAGTTGTCTCTTTCCTCTGTTTGTTTCTCGCTGGAAACTCTGGATACTTTGGCCTGCCTCGACTCCCAGGTTAGTCTCCTCAACTCAACCTTGATCTTCCCTTCATGCACTGCTTCTTGGAAACTTTATTCCCAGGCAAATAAGCTTGGGAAATCGAAGGGCTTACCTTATTCATCTTCCATCTTTTCAGAAGGAACTACACATTATTGCCTCCCATTCACCGACTTGAGACATTTTTCATATATTGTGTCTGTTTTTTATTGCTTTATTATTTTTCCCAATTAGATAAGTGAATAGAATCTCTTTACTTTGTTTTGGTTGGAAGCTTATGACTTCTTTTTATTCATTATAGTAGTTTAGAGTTAATAAGAGCTAATAAGTTAATAAGTAGTTTAGAGTTAATAAGTTAATAAGTCACCTTGACCTCATATCTTTTTCTGATTTCCCTTTTTTCTTAAAATATTGTGTCATGTTTCCTCTTAGCACATTCTCATTAATTAGAATAAAGAATATTTTATAGGCCTGGTGCAGTGGCTCACACCTATAATCTCAGTACTTTGGGAGGCCAAGGTGAGAGGATTGCTTGAGCCCATGGGTTTGAGACCAGCCTGGGCAAACGTGGCGAGACCTCATCTCTACAATCAATCAATCAATCAATAAAATAAAAATTAGCCAGGCATGGTGATGCGTGCCTGTAATTCCAGCTACTTAGAAGGCTGAGGCGGAAGGATCACCTGAGTCCAGATTGAGGCTGCGGTGGCCATGAGCATGTCACTGCACTCCAGCCTGGGTGACAGAGTAAGACTCCAACTCAAAAAAAAAATACTTTATATGGTTTCTAATGGTTTGGATTTAGAAAGATGACTATTATTTTGGTAGAATTATTTCTCAAAAATTTTATGAATTAAGAAATGGTTTGAAGATTACAATTCAGATCCTCAGTTGACCATTCCACACACATGATTTTATCTCATGCAATCTGAATTATGTGAGTCTTATTGTTCTTTGCACATTGCACAAACATCTCAGGTGACCCTTTTTTAATTTTATTTTTTTGAAAATTTTTGTTTTAAATTTTTAAAAATGATATTCAAGAGAATGCTAATGTCAAATATCTTTTAAATAGATATTTTTTGTCTCAAAACTTCTCATAGCAAATGTGTAATTTTCCAAGAGAGAATTTGATATCCAATACTTCCCAAACTTATTTGACTGTTAATTTTTTATGTTGTTTTAATATGTTTAAGTAATATATGCTAAAAATATATCCTCAGCAAGTATTTTAAAAATAGCAAATAAATATTCTTCTATGACACTTATTCCAAAAGAATTGCCTTAGAGAACATCTCATTGTTAGATAGTAAGACCATAACGTTTCTTTTTAAAAATTAATCCAGATGCCTCATCTAAACTAGAATGCTAAAAGATTAAAAAGTGACTTATACCTTTCTGCTTTGTCAACTGTGCCATTTGTAAAATACTTTTCAAATCATTGTCAATAAAACAATTATACTAATACAATTAGAAAGATTAGCATGAGAGTCATAGATACCAAAAACATGAGTTTCATTTTGTTAGAAAGGAAGCAAACTTTATCCATTTTAGTATTTTTAATGGTAGTGCCAGGTATAAAAATTATAGTACTTAATTTTAAAGACAAATATTTTATTTATAATCCAACTGACAGCCCTTTTATGGCTTCTATTTTCATAAAAGTTAATATTTGAAAATTTTTCTATATACAAGAATTTTGACAATTATTTCACTTGTTTTATTTTTATCATTATTGTTAAAAATGCTTTTTATTTGGTGTCAATTTTGATGCTACAGACTCTATGTATTTAAGTATTACAATTTAATCAATGGTGTGATTTATCCACTAAATGAAAAGCGCCATACTACATTTTGTAGTAAATATAATTAGAATACTTAATATATGGATGTCCTGGTTAACTTAGCATTGTCAGTAAGACTTAAAAATATTTTTTACTCAGAAAATTGGATTATATTTTGCCCAAAGTGCACTGTACTTATCTTAATTAAATCTTCTGTTGATGTTTAAGGAACCTGTTCTGTTTTAGGACCATTCTTCTGAATATCAGTGAATTCTGGGCAGTATTTTATTTATACTGGATAGATATAGTCTAGCAATAGGGCAAAACCCTAGAAACATATTTGGTCGTAAGTCTTGTGATTGAACTCTTACCTCTAAATTTGAACATAGGGGAAAAATAAGAAAAGACATTCTGGTTATTTGATAGTTTTCTGTTATGCCTTTGTTCATGAAAGAGTTACTGTATTTTCTGACGGTCATTTTTTACGTATTGCATAAAGGAAATCTGAATGATGTTTATTAGTGTTGACTCTTTGTATAGGATAAAAGCTGGATGATTTTCTAGCTGCTATGGAGGAACATCTTGACTATATCACTCACTCTAATGCATATTATAGCAGAAAAAAATAATGGAGAGTAAAGAACCTCTTCATGGCAAATAAAAAAATACATTACTTAAAACAGTTTTAAAATCTTTCCCTATGCATGAGAGAAAGTAGTTTGAAGAGTTTATATTTGACAGGGAGACCATATTGATTTTGTACTGTTTTGCACCTTCCTCATCTGCTTCATGTTTACAAAAAGCTCACAAAATGGGGATCTATGTTAAAATGGATCATATCTTTCAGTAGTTGGCTATCTTAATGCTCAGAATAATACAAATTATAAATCTACCCTACTAAAATTAATCTTAAAGTTTTTCTTTTACTTATAGGAACAGAAAATTGTTCTAAAATTTTGATCTACGTTATAAAATATTTGAATATTTTAAAAGTCTTTTTTTACTTAAGAAATTTTGGAAAATTATTAGTCACTTTAAAAAATACATCTGAGGCTCTATCAAAGAATTAAATAAGAATGATCAATTTTTTTAGTGTCTCTTCTGGTTCTTTCAATTTTCCACGGTTGTGCTACTCTGCTTCAGTGCTCAATGTGGTCTCAGATTAATCTACAGAGTGTCAATAAATCAAAACCTTCTTTAGTTATGTAAAAAAGTACATTTGGTCATTTTTACTCATTGCCTGTTTCTGGTACTATCAAACTTCTGTTCTCTTTATGCACTTAATAAATAATTTAAGAATGTGATATTGACTGATTTTTCATTATTTTGAATAGCTCATGTACTATAGTAATATTAAAATATTTCAAACTGACATAAATATTACCTCTAGTTGTTATTAGAGCACATTGGCTGAGAGATCATTTGCATTTCCATGGTACAAAAGTTATAATATCTATGAGGAATATTATTTGTTTAGATTTTTTTTGGAATTGTATCCGGTGTATATAATTGTATTACTCTTTTCTACTTTATTATATAAAATAGTAAATTATTTTATTATCTGTATGCTTTTCCAATTACTGTTTTTCTATTCTCTACTTGTTCTCAGCTTTTTATATTGAAATAACTCAAACTTGCAGAAAAATTTAAAGAATATTAGCAAGAAAACATTTCAATATGCCATTTTGCTTTATCATTCTCTTTCAATGCGATATGTATTGATATTCAGGTATATATTTGTTTTATATTTATGTAAAATATTGCATGTATTATATTTGTATATTATTTTATTTGTATATATTCTATAACTATTTTTATACCAATTGATAATAAGTTAAAGACATGAAATTCTTTAAATAAAAAGAAAAGTACACTCCTATACATTTTCACCCTTGGCTGATGTGCTACAACTAGTTGAATGGGGTTGCAAAAGCCAAAAGTGAACATCTCTTAACAATTCCTTTCAGTCATTTCATGTTAGTACTCTGGAAAGAGTCACTGTATGAGTATTTACACTCTGAACATCAGTACATGCGAGAGATCAGGGCTTTTTCACCACCACTGCCTCTGAAGAGCTGGTTTGCCAGCACACTACTAAAACAATCATCAGTTTCAGGAAGTTAACACTACTACAACACTACTATAACCCAGATATCTCATTCATATGTTGAAGTTTAATAATGTTCTTGTACAGCAATAAAACAAAACTAAACAGGCCTCTTTCATATCACTTCATTTGGAACAGTTCCTCTGGGTTTCTTTTTTGTAACCTTGAAATGTTTGACAAGGTATATGTCAATTAATTTGTACATTTTCCCATAGTTTGATGTGCATTTTTGATTAGATTCATGTTATGCAGTTTTGTCAGGAACCCACAGAAGTAATACTGTGCAATCAACATATTTTATCAAGAAGTATATACAGTGTTAATTTGTCCTGTAACTGGTGATATTAACTTTTATTGCATGGCTAAGGAGATGTACAACACATTTCTAATTATGCAGTTGACACTTGAGCATAAGTGACTAGTGCAATTTAGGATGGAATATTTAATTGTATTTCAAGGCTTTCTGGGACTTGATCTTTCTTCTGGTCCAGTAACTAGCAGAATCATCCTTTTGAAAACATAAATCCAATTTTTTTTTTCTTGTCAAAGGTCTCCAATGGTTTTTCTTCTCATTTATACTGAAAAACAGAACTCAACATGATCTGTCTTTCCTCTCATTCCAGCACATTCTAACCTAAGTCTCACCGACCATTTTAATATTTTAACATGGTAAGCCCAGATACTCCTTATGATCTTTAGAACTGCTATTTCCTTTTCTTGAAATAATTTTTCTTAAACATCTGCAACAAAGTTTGGTCACTCATTCCTTGTAGCTTTAATGTCATCTTAATAAAGATGCCTACCCTAATCCCCTATGTAAACTCATTACCTTGCTCATTCTTCTTTTTCTCTATTAACCCTACCCTGTTTCCCCTCTGTCCCTACTGTGGCAATTATACTGACTTTATTTACACTGTTATTATATATTTTCTTTCTGTCTCTCTTATGAAAAACAGTGCCTAAGTATGCTTAGAATATACTCTGTGCTTAATAAATATCTGGCTAATGAATACATTCCTTAAACAAGCAGAATATATGCTGTTAATCCATTGTGTAATAAAAACACTGCACTGTATTTGAATATTTTAATAAAGACTAATGCACAATTCAATATGTTAATAAAATTATAAAGATCAAAATACATGTTTAATTTTATTGTATGTCAGTAAAATATAATTTACTTTAAGTAATTTAATTTTCTTTTTTATACTTTTAAATTTTTTATTTTAAAATTGTGGGGTACAATTCAGGGCTAGGTATACAAATATTTGTAATTTAATTTTCTAAAAAATGTATATTTTCATGTTTTAAAATCTATTACCACAACATTTTTTATAATGCGATTTTTTTGAAGTTTCACTGGAAATGACCTAAAATGTTCTATAATTGCCTATTTATTTAAACACTCTACTCTTCTACAGTTTATATTAGAATATAAAACAGATTTGCAGAGTCTGAAAAAGTAATGCATTTTTTGCTGTTTTACTTTTTTTCTGGTTTTCTGTCTTTCTAGTTCCCTTACCCTACTAAACCTATGCATGAAAATGACTTCAGTATAGAAAAGCTTCTCCGGGGTTATTTAAAGCACAGGAGTAGATTTTAGAATATATTACCACAACTCTAAAGCATGAACTTCCTGCTTACTGACAGACATTACTGTATAACAAATATTGACTATCATGTGTATCCATTTATCTCTTATCTGGACATGAGTAAATACAATTAATCCATCTTTAATTGTTACTTTGTTCATAATTTTCCATTGTCAGCAGCTTCTAAATATTTAAAATGTTTGAACGTTTTTACATCAAGTCATGAGTCCTTATTGATTTTGTGTTTAACCTTAACTTCATAAGGGTTTTACTTTCTGATTTTAAAAAAGGTTTATCTCCCACCCTTCCTTGGCAAATGCTATTGTTTATGCATGTTTTCTTGCTCAAAAATCTTCTCCATCACCTTTGAGTATTGTCATTGAATGGCAATCACTTACATTTTTTTATGCCTATACTGTTAACACTCTCAGGAAAACTCTCGAACTTTGAGTTGGGCCCAGGGCTCTACTTTGGTGATCTTGCCTAGTCTCATAAGTCTTAAACACTCTCTAAATAATTTTAACTTCCAGATTATGGATGCAGTCTATACCTCTACCCAAAGCATTGGACTCACTTGTTCAGTTGACAGTTGGATGCCTCTACTTTGAAAAATTAGAGACATAAACTTTCATGTTCAAAACTAAACTAGTATTTTTTTCCTCCAAAACTTGATCTGTAAGCTTCTCCATTTCAATTGATGCTAATGTCATCCATTCATTTGTTCAGACTTAGCTCCTCCTTACTCTCTCTGTATTCCATATCCAAAATTTTGCCAGTTACCACAAATTTAGTGGATTAAAGTGGGAACTATATACAATCTTATAGTCCTATAAGTCAGAGGTCCCAAATGGATTTCACTGGGTAAAAATCAAAGCTGGCAGAACTTTATTTCTTCTGGAAAATCTAGGGGACAATCTATTTTCTTCATGTTCTTTTTTTTTTGAGTTGGAGTCTCACTCTGTCACTCAGATTGGAGTGCAGTGGCTGCTCCCGGCCACCGCAGCCTCGACCTGCTGGGCTCCGGCGATCCTTCCGCCTCAGCCTTCCGAGTAGCCGGAACTACAGGCGTGCACTACCACGCCCGGCTGATTTTTTTGATTTATTGTAGAGATGAGGTCTTGCTGCCCAGGCAGGTCTCGAACCCACGGGCTCAGGCAATCCACTCACAGCCTCCCAAAGGCGCGGGATTACAGGCTGAGCCACGGAGCCCGGCTTTTCTTCACGTTCTAACTTCTGGAGGTTGCCTTCATTCTTTGGCTTATGCTCCCCACTTCATCTTCAAAACCAACAGTATAGCATCTTCAAATTTCTCTCTTTTTCTAAACTTTGTTTCTATAATTACATCTTGGCCAGACATGGTGGTGGGCACCTATAGGCCTAGCTATTCAGGAGGCTGGGGCAGGCTTGAGACTAGAAGTTCAAGGCTGTAATGAGCTATGATTACATCACTGCATTCTAGCCTGTGTGACAGAGTGAGATCTCATCTCTAATATATATATATTTTAGATATTAGAAGTGATGTAAAACTATTTAAATTATGGTACATCTCCACATCTGACTGTGACCCTCTTGCCTCTTTTCATAAGAATTCTTGTGATTAAACTGGGCCAACCAGGATAATCCAGATAATCTCATCACCACAAGATCTTTTGAAAACACATCTGGAAGATTATTTTTGCTATATAAAGCAAGAAATTCATACGGAAGTAGAATGTGGACATTTTGGAGGAAGGGACATTATTCTACCTACCGCACTCTCTTTATCTATGACTAATAAGTCAGGATAACTTATTTACCCTATCTTAAAATATATATTCAGATATATACAGAATCCAGCTACCTCTCACTCCCTCCACTACTAGAATCTTAGTCCTTGATGTCTCTGCTTGTTGCCTAGAGTACTGGTATAACTTTGTTGTTGTTGTTGTTGTTCTTGTTGTTTTGAGTTGGAGTCTCACTCTGTTGTCCAGACTGGAGTGCAGTGGCCGCTCCCGATCACCGCAGCCTCGACCTGCTGGGCTTCGGTGATCCTCCCGCCTCAGCCTTCCAAGTAGCCGGAATTACAGGCATGCACTACCATGCCTGGCTGATTTTTTGATTTATCGTAGAGAGGAGATCTCGCTGCCCAGGTGGGTCTCGAACCCACAGGCTCCGGCACTCCACTCACCTCAGCCTCCCAAAGGCGCGGGATTACAGGCTGAGCCACCGAGCCCAGCTGGTATAACTTTTTAAGGTGACTCCTTACTTCTACCAGAAGTTAGTGGGAGTCGGTTAAAATGAAAATCTGGTTTCACTTGTCTTATGAAAACTTTTCAGTGACTTAAAGAGCTTACTGAGTTTCTACAAGATCTTTCTCCTTCCTACTCTTTGACCTTATTTTTATTATTTCTTATCTCAATTGGTTTTAATCACACTGATTTTTTTTGTTATCCTTGTAACATTCCTAGTATAATCTTATTAGGGTCTATACACTGCCTATTTCCTCCTTCTGTATTATTCTCATTTCAAATATCCTAGAGGCTAACTCTTAAGCTTTCTTCAAGTTTTTAATAAATATTTCCTTCTCTATGAGTCCCCATTTAAATTCCCAATTAAAAACCATAGACAACTTCACCACAACCACCACACCCTGATTCAAATTTTCATGCTTTATTTTTAGGCTTAGTACTTATCACATTCTATCATGCTATATTATTTGTGTTTTTTTATTTATTGCTTCTCCCTAATAAAATGTAAGCTTCTCAAGAACAGAAATCTTTAAATTTTGGGTGGTTTTTTTGAGTGTTCTCTTCATGGTTGCATACCAAGCACTGTGATAGTATCTGACATATAAATAATTTCAAGTAAATATTAGTTTGATCAAATGAAATCTCAGTGGTGATGAATTATTTTACTTATTTAATGAAAATGGAATATTATTGTACAACAGCTGTTTATATAACCAGATTATCATCAAAGTATGAGGTAATCCATGCCTTGGCTCCTTTGCACCAATCTCAATCTCACTAAGCAAGCCTAAACAAGGCTATTTTTGCCTCTCTATAGACAACAAATGGTCTTATGTGTACATGGAAATAAATGGCCAAGCATGGAACAGTAGATAAATTTTTATTATTATTGTTAATAATTCCTGGTGTTATAATTTCCCCAAATTTCCTGCCATTATAATTTATGTGATTTTTTTTTAGAGGAAAAAGAACTGCACGTAATTACTAAATAAGCAAAATCGTCATATAATTGCTGAATCTCTCATCTACAAGGCTACTAACAAGGAAATGAGTTTTGTAAATAAAGACACAAAGACCGAGAGAGTTGTCATTGCTTCTCTAGGGCCATGAAGTCATGAAGTGGTAGAATGGAGCCTAGACCATTAATTCTACTGCTTTGCTCTTTCTTCTACAAGAACATTCTGTGGCATGTAGATAACTATCAAATATTATATGGATCCTCAGTCTGAACAGATATAATTACAACCACTGTTTCAGGCAAACATCTGTGCAAAATATCCTCATGCCGATAATCAAAAGAAAGAAGTATAATCATGTTAGCTACAGTTATCAGTAAATATAAAAATAAATTTGTATGACTTCTTTGTATTAAAGTTATCACTCAGACTTTTTTGCAAGTATAAATTTGACATTTGTTTTCACAAATGTGGTTTCTTGATTCTACTCATTCACTTATTCACGCAATTAAGCAAATATGTATTTCAGTGATGGCATTTACATGTTTGAATTGTGGTCTCAGAATTGGTGAAAAATGGGGAAGAGGGCTGAATTTTTATCATTTTGACTTTGGAGACATTAACTTATATTCATATGGGTGTTTAAGCAGAGAAAATAGAATCATGGAGGAGAACCAGGTGTGTGTGTGTGTGTGTGTGTGTGTGTGTGTGTGTGTGTTTTGTGTGTATACATATATATATATATATATATATATATATGAAAAAAATCTGCCAGGCTGTAACTAAGTTCGATAGCTGCCTAGCTGTTCTACCTTTTATGTTGGTTCCTATTTTTTAAGCTAAAGTTTCAAAATGCGCGGAAACTTAAACATACACAGGACTCAAACAAGTACGACTTAACTCTCACCCATATCTAGATATAGAATAATTCTATCACTCCAGCAAATTCTTCTGTGCATTTTCCAGATCAATTCCTCCCACCCACAGGGAACTAGTATTATGATAGTTATCTCTATAGATAGTTTATCTGTTAACATTTATACAAAATGAATCATACAGTTTGTACCCTTCTATAACTGACTTTCTTTCATCTGTATGTGCTTCGTGTGCTTTAGATTTAGCCATGTAGTTGCATTCATCGGCAACTTGTGACTTTTTATTGCTGAATAGTATTCCATTGTAGAAATATACCACAATTTTTCCATTGTCTTTTTTGTGTGGACGTTTAAGTAGTTTTCAGTCTTTGATAATTCTACATAAAACTACTATGAATATTCTTGTCATATGGGTATATGTTTTTATTTCTTTTGAATACATAGAAGCAAACTGCTGACTCTAACAAAAAAAAAATCTGTCTACAGTGATTTTAATTTTAGTCACTCTATTTGATATGAGGTATAGCTTAAATTATACTGTATGATTATCAATTATGTTAAACACTCAGCTTTTGTCTTTTTTTTTTTTTTTTTGAGTAGGAGTTTCACTCTATCACCCAGGCTGGAGTGTAGTGGAATGCTCACGATCACTGCAGCTTCAACTGCTGGGCTCAGGTGATCCTTCCGCTTTAGCATTACAAGTAGCTACAAATACAGGCACCTGTCACCACAACCAGCTAATTTTTGATTTATTGTAGAGATGAGGTTTCACCAAGCTGCTCAGGCTTGTCCTGAACCCCCCTAGGCTCAGGCAATCCTCTTGCCTCCACCTACCAAAGTGCTGGGATTACAGGCATGAGCTACCACACCTGGCAATTTGTACCTTTTTACTTGGGTAGCTTCTGTTTTTACTCTTGAATTAAGAGTCTTTATATATATATAAGTGCCAATAGCCTTATTGAGCATCCCTTGTATATGATGAGTCTCTTTCTTGCTGCTTTACAAGACTCTGTCATTTTTTTAAAAAAAAAACAATTTGATTGTGATTTGTCTCAGAGTATCCTTCCTAGATTGATTATCCTTGGTATCTTGGTAGGCTTCATGAATCTAGGTGTTCATATTCACACATAACACACACACACATGGACACACCTGGTTCTCCTCCATGATTTTATTTTCTCTGCTTAAACACCCATATGCATGTAAGGTAATGTCTCCAATGTCAAAATGATATAAATTCAACTCTCTTCCCTATTTTTCACCAATCCTGAGACCACAATTCAAACATATAAATGCCATCACTGAAATAAATATTTGTTTAATTGAATGAATAGAATCAAGAGACCACATTTGTGAAAACGAATATCAAGTCTTTTAATATATTCTCCCCCAAAAAGTAACTGTCTTTTGAAGGGCAGGTCCGGTGGAGTACAGACTCTCCCCACTAGGTAATTGTTCTAGAAACCTGGCAGTATCAGTGTACCAACGAGCAATGTTGTGAAAGTCTGCATTTGGCTCCAGTGAATTTCTTTTCGGAGATTCTTTCAGTACATTTGCCCATTTCATGATGGGTGATTTACGAGCATACCTTCCCATATGCACCTAATCTCACTCGGAGTGACTTTTTTTTGGTTTCCCCAGATGAAAAATGTTTTCAAAGGGAAACGTTTTGTCAACATGGAAGAGGTAAAGCAATAGACAGTGGAAGCACTAAAAAGCATCACAATTGACGAGTTCAAAAACTGTTGGCTCTGGGTTTATCATAGATGGCTCTAACTATTTTGAGGAATGTTTCTTCTATGCCTCGGTGTTCAAGGGTTTTTATCAAGAAGGGATGCTGGATTTTGTTGAAATCTTTTCCTGTGTCTAATGGTATAATCATGTGGTTCTTTTTTTTTCATCTGTTAATGTACTGAATTACATTTATGGTCTTGTGCATGTTGAACCAGCCTTGCATCCTGGGAATGAAGCCTACTTAGTCATAGTGGATGACTAGAAATTGCCCTTCCATATGATCCAGCAATACCCCTTCTGGGAATATACCCAGAGGCACGTAAATCATTCTACAAAAAAGACATCTACACACACATGTTTATTGTTGCACTGTTCAAAATAACCAAAACATGGAACCAATCCTACTGCCCATCAAAAGTAGACTGGATAAAGAAAATATGATACATATGCATGATGGAATATTACACAGTCATTCTGTATGGAAAAATCATGGAGTTCACAGTAAATTAGATGGAGTTGGAAGATAATCATACTTAATGATCTATCATAGATACAAAGAGCCAAATACCACATGTTCTCATTCATAAGTGGGACCTGAAGAGTAATCACAAAAGCAAAAGGGAAGGATCAGAAACCATGGGATACTGCTGGGGGAGGGTGGTACACAAAGGGTACTTGGACCTAAAGTTATAAAATATATAATATATAAAACTTTCTGAAACTTCGTTGGAATATGGACACCCAGATTCATGAAGCTTACCAAGATACTAAGGATAATCAATCCAGAAAGGATACTCTGATACTTCGGTGTTTTTTTTTTTTTTTTTAAAGATAGAGAATCTTGGAAAGCAACAAGAAAGAGACTCATCATATCCAAGGGAAGCTCAAGAAGGCTATTGGCAAAACACTCAGCAAAATCTTTGCATGTAAGGAGGGAGTGAAGTGATATATTTATAGTTCAGAGGAAAAAACTGCTAGCCAAGAATAGTATACCAGAGAAATTATCCCTCAGAAGGGAAGAGTATTTAAAAACTCTTAGACAAACAAAAGCTAAAGGAGTTCATCTTCACTAAACCTGCCTTGCAACAAATGCTTTAAACTGAAATGAAAGGGCTCTAACTAATACCATGAAAACATATGAAAGTATAAAACTTACTGGCAAAGTTCAATATATAGTCAAATTTAGAATAAGTGAATATTGCAATTGTGGTGTATGAAACACATAACTCTACTACAAAAGTTAAAAGACAAATGTATTAAAAACAACTATAGCCACAGTAATTTGTTAATGGATGCACAATATAAAAAGATGTAAATTGTGACATTAGTAGCACAAAATGTTGGGGACGGAAGAGGTAAAAGTGAAGAGTTTTTACATGCAATTTAAGTTAAGTTGTTGTTAGCTTAAAATAGAATGTTATAACTATAAAATAATATATGCTGCATAGAAACCACAAAGAAAAAAATCTCTAATAAATACACAAAAGTAAACTAGAAAAGAATCAAAGCATGCCATTGCAAAAAAATTTCAATCATAAAGACAGAAAGAACAGATAAAAAGATAAAATATAGCTGGGCTCGGTGGCTCAGCCTGTAATCCCACGCCTTTGGGAGGTTGAGGTGAGTGGA